>NW_024539329.1:0-135420 GCF_016758775.1 Suillus clintonianus
GAAACACGACCTACTAGGGTGAAACATACCTATCATATTTCTATCCACGACAAATCCACAGTTGCATTTCTATATAGTTTCTTCAAACAAATAGAGGTAACTTGTTTACTCTTTGACCACCCACGAACGACACGTTATCAACCGAGAAGTAACAAAAATCCGTTGACCGTGGACTTGAGGAGCTGGCAACTTTTAGTCTTATGAAAGTGTAGTTGTGATTGTCACTGCATTTTTACACGCTTCTATATAAGACCCTCAAGTAACAAGACACCGCGCCCTCTGGTTTGGTAGAGAATCAACATATCACGCTTTGGTCCTTGACTTCCTTGGGCCATCACTTCACGATCTTTTCCTCGCACACAATAAAAAATTCAGCCTTCACGCTGTTGTGAATTTGGGGGACCAGCTGGTCAGTTGATTTGTGCTGGGTTGTTGCAAGTAGGCTAACTTGTTTCCCAGCTCTCACGTCTTGAGTACATCCACTCACACAATTACGTTCATGGTGATATCAAACCGCAGAATGTCTTGGTGGGTCTTGGCCACTTGAGGCACACTGCATTCATTATCGATTTCGGTATCGCGAAGGAATACTGGAACACCGCAACCAGAGTCCACATCCCATTTCATCAGAATCAACGTCTCACTGGCACTCCTGTGTTCGCTTCTATCAACAACCACTTAGGAGTTGACCCAGGTCGTCGTGACAATCTCGAGTCGCTTACATACATGTTGATTTATTTGTTGCGCGGCTCCCTTCCATGGTTGACTAGTGACGAGAAGCTCTCCAGCTCATCTATTCTCGAGTGCAAGGTCAACACCACTATTGAAGACTTATGTGATGGAATTCCTGTCGAGTTCGCAAGTATTCTCATCTACACACGCTCTCTTGCGTTCTCAGAGGACCCTGACTATGGGCATCTTCATTCGTTGCTTCACGGTCTTCAAGCCACATTGTCCCCACCAGCTATGTGCTCGCTGGATTTCAACCAACCTGATCATCACAATGATCACATGATACATCCCCCTCCAATCTCCGATGAATACTGGATGGCTGAGGCAGTGCCCCCATGTCCGCCAGATGCAACACCGCTTCGCAGATCGACTCGTGTGTGAGTAATCTATTTCATTTTTCCACTCGCGATCTGAAGCTCAAGTGATTTCCAAGTTTACGCCCACGTAATGGCTCTCCGATGCACCCAAGTGACCCAACTACTTCAGCTCCACGCCCGAAAAAAACAGTTGTTGCAAGATCACGCTGTTGATTGTGTATCTCTTATCTGTACATAATATGTATATATGATACAGTGTACGAGCCTATAGGCTACTAGCCTACAACGTTTCTGGTCAGACGTGGCCAAATACATGTCAATTAATCATCAATCATCGTGGCTCCCACGCAGCTCCAAGTGAGCTTCTATCTTTTTCACACTTGCCCATCTCCATGCCCATCCTCCTTGCAACTTACCAGTGTCATTTTTCTGCAGATCGGTTGGCCTGCGACAGGAGCGAGCTTATCCTGGATACTTATCCCTGAAGCCTGAGTCCCGACATCTACCGGACTCACCTAATCGAATGCAATCAGCACAATGGCCAGCGGATGACACATGGGGGATTTTTAGCAAATGCCCTGCTTCCCTTTCGCTGTATCGTTATCTAGGTTTAATACTCAAATGATCAGGTCATCGACCCCGGGAATGAAGGTAATCTTTATGGTGTTTTTAAAAACTACTGATCGTACACCCTACTGTGTGGCGCATGGGGAGCCTTTTGCAAACACACTATGTCCCTTTGCTGGATGGCGTTGCTGTATGTGATCTGGTTTCTGAACTCAATTGATCAGTCAATTGACTACGAGGATGCAGGTAAGGTTTACTTCGCGTGATATACCCAACTGATTGCGAGATTTAGTGTCCATCAGAATGCCCATGAAGTTTATGGTACCCCTCTCGTCAGGTAAGCTCTATGGGTGGCGGGCACCAGGGAAACCCCACTCAAATGTTGTGTTCACTAGGACCACTGAAGTGGAGATCTCATGGTATGTACCCTGAGTGCATGTTCAATTGTCTCCCTTGTGTCGTATCACTATTAATGATGTTGTGTTTAGACCCGTTACTTCGCTTGTGCGATGCACTGGACTTATCATAAGTCGACTCAGGACTGGGGTTTCCCCGTTGTTTCCCCAGGATGAAGGTTTATAAAGACTCTGTCTTTGAATCTTTACCATTACAATCACTTAAACATGGCTCCTCGTCGACGAGGGCAGAAGTCTCAGGTTGCCACCACGCCTACTCCTGCTGCTGTACCTCTCTTCGTCCCCGCTGCTGCTGCCCCCATCGCTGCTGCTGTTACATTGAATGCAACTGTGCTTCAACACCCCCATAGACAACGACAAATGCCTATGAGGTTCCGCGACAACAACCCAGCTCAGACTGGCACCAATCATACGGCAGATGACGGAGAATATATTGAGATCGGCCATGTCTCTGGAGATGAAGAGGATGACTTGCCTGCACCAGGAGTCAGGGCTCCTCGCCCACTGCAAACGGCTACTAGTACAGTTTACTCCACCCAAAACGATCCCTTAGCCACGGGTATCCAAGGAACGCAGCCCAAAAGCACAGCTGATGTCCGTTACTTCTTTAGGTTGGATCCAGCCACTAACTGCAAGATTTGCCAAGTATGCAAGTGAGCACATATACATATCTGCCGTTCTTTCGTTCTTTTTCTCATCCTTGTCCAGGGACTTGCAGAAGGTGGACGATTCACACCAAATTACCACATACAAGCACACAACCGGCACTTCTGCCCATCGTAACCATGCTTTCTTCAGCCATACCGACCTTTACCTACAAGAGGCAGAGTGCCTGCGCTGGCCGATTCTTGTAAAGTCACTGAAGTTGCACCTTAATGAAGGGTGGAATTTGGCGGCCATCCGTGAAAGACTTCAAGACCCCACTTATCATATCGACTCGCTCGGTACCATGCCTAATAATGGATCCAACGATTCGCTGCCAGGAACCGGGGTATCTCTGGATGATTACATTCCGGATTTTAGCATTGACGAGATGCACCGGCAGTTAGTGAAGTTCATAGTCGCGGATGACCAGGTGAGTGGGATTTACTTTTGATGTGCCCTTGTTAATTGATCATCTGCAGGCAATAAATATAATCAAATGTGTAGAGTTTCGGCGCCTGATACGTCTTCTGCGGGAGGATGTGAACGAGTCAGACATTCCCCACCGCACAAAACTTCGTGAACTGGTCATTATCGTGTGGCACGAATATTTCCAGGTGTTGAAAAGAGATCTTGCGGTAAGTGTCTAGTTGTCGAGAGTCCCGTCAAATGCCTTATGTATTCTTACAGAGGGCGCAAGGGAAAGTATCCTTTACATCTGACCTCTGGTCGGATAAGAAACTCTGCCCATTCATGGCACTCACCGCCCATTGGATTGCCAAGGAAGAGAATACCTCAGTGCTTGTCTTGAAGGCGGCTTTGATTGCCTTTCACCATGTTCCTGGAAGCCACACTGGCAAATCGCTTGGTTCAGTATTATTGCATCTCCTTGATCGCGCTGATGTTGCAAAGGATGTCAGTGTTTAGCTTTACTATATGACGCGCTCTGATTTTGTTTAGCCTGGACATTTTACTTTGGACAACGCTGCGAATAATCAGACTTCTATGAAGGAGCTCTCCCATTTACTCGAGGCATGTCAGATTGATTACGATCCAGTTGAAAACAGAATTCCCTGTTTTCCACACGTGATCAACATATGCGTGAAGCATATTGTCAACAACTACGCCACGGCAGACTTTTCCTGTGTGGGGGACCAATGGAACATTTGTGGCACACCTATCAACAAGAAGGAATATATTGGCGCTGTCACCGGTAAAGCTCTCGAGCGGGCCAGAAATGTTGTGCGCTCCATTCGTGCATCAGACCAATGACGCGGGATTTTACGGGACACTATTGTGATAGGTAACGGGAAGGCATGGTTTCAAGGAGACAATGGCGAGCCGATAAAGCTCCCTACAGTCGAACTCCTGCTCGACAAACCAACACGGTGGGATTCAGTTTACGCCATGCTTAACTGTCTATGAACTCTATGTCAGGTAAGGCCTTATCTCACTTGACATTAGTCATAGACTAATGATTGCCCAGGCGGTTGATTTATTCTTTGAGTCTGCCAATCAACACTCCATACACGAGAAAAAGCTGAGTCCAATGGAATGGCATTTCCTTCAGGACTTCGAAGTGATTCTGGAGGTCTGTATTAATGCCTTCGAAACGCATGTCGCAATTAACTGTGTAATGTCAGCCCCCGCACAGAGCTCAGCAATCTATGTCGAGCGAGAGCACTCCCATGTTGGGTAGTGTGATTCCAACATTTGAAAGGGGCTCGATGATTGGAAGCAGTTGGCCAGCGGTGCCCCGCACTGTGCACCACTTATCAACATTGGTTTGACTTGGGCGGAGAAGTATGACGACCAGATGGCCTGCATGAATGCATATGCAGTTGCGATGTGTGAGTCCCTCGCACTTTCACAAAGGTTAATTTCTGATGATTGTTTTATAGTTGTTGATCCTACATGCCGAATGCCGTGGGCTGCAGATCACTGGGACAGGAATAGACTCGATTCAACTCAAGCATTCATTCTCAATCTAGTACGTCTAATTAACTAACAATGACATGCGCTCATATGTCCTGCAGATGCATACCAAGCGAGCACAAAGGCTCCCAGACGTACTGGTTCCAACCCACCCAGTCTCAAGACTACAAGCACGCATGCTAGGCTCGCGTATCTATGGACTTCCTGAGAGGGATGCACCGCCGCATAGCCACAATGTTGTCCAGACGGTCAAACAGGAGTTTGGGGCTTACACCACAGCCAATCTTAGTCCTCAGGGAATGAATATACTCTCCTTCTGGCAGGTGAGAATCTTATTCTCCGTCAAGTCACATCTTTCGTCGTTGACCACGACATCTCAACTAGATGTCTGAGGCAATGTTCCCGACAGTTTACACCATCACTATGGACTACCTCCCAATACAGGCGTCTGCTGTTCCCTGTGAGCGGGTGTTCTCATCAAGCAGCGAAATGTACACCAAGAAGCGCAATCGCATCTCCCCAGTCCTCATGGAGGCGCTACAGATGGTGAAGTTCTCCGTCAAAAAGGAGCGACTGAACTTTACCAAAGGTTGGGCGGCGTCGCAATGGGACATGGAAGGTGCGATGGTATCTGACAATGGTTCTGACGAGATTTTGGCGCCTGTATCTAGTGAAACGACAGGTGACAGTCGTGCATACGACGCTGTTCTCAAAGCCATTGCAGAGCATGAGTGCGATGACGTTGACGACGAGGTCACCATTTATGATAACTGACATCTCCTCAATTTCCACATATCTTTTGCCGCTCATTTCTTACTCTTTGCTTACCATCATTCACTCTATGTTTCTTCGTGTTTGTATATCTAATTTCATTTGTTGGCTCAAATACATCTGACAGTCTCCTGGTCAGATAATTGCATCCTCAAGGTATGTTCAGCTGGAGTCATGCTGATCAGTGTGTGAGAGCGCCATCTAACACAGGTTCACTCTTTTTCCTCCGCTCTCTGTCACAATTTCCCTAGCGCTCCCCACCATTGATGGCATTTTGCCGCACGCAAAGCGATGTTTTCTGATGTCGGAGAACCTGCGTGCACTCCGTCTCTCACCATCTACGAATCCCGCTGTGGGAGAAATCGTAGAAGTCCGCTATAGTGATAGCGTACCGATCCTGCTGGGTGCAAGAATAGTAGTCGACCCAAGGGGATAGCTCTGAGAGCAGTTCCTCAAGTATGAGCGAGGGGAACAATGAGTAGGGAAGTGATGCACTGGAGACAGAACAGCTGCTTGCGGGAGAATGCGTAGAGGTGCGAGGATGCGCAGGGATGCGGAGTATGCGGATGCGAAGTCTAGGGAGTACCAGGTATGCGAGACAGGGAAGGTACCAGGTATCAGGACGGGAAAACAGGTAAAATGGGTAAGGTACCAGGTATATGCAGGACGCGACGGGACTGTCTTGCGAGTGAACTCAACTGGATCTAGCAATAGCCAACTGTCGATGGTGATGTGAGCGTTCGCGCGAGATGAGAAGGCAAACAGATGATTGCTCAAGCAAGGAAAGACAAGGTAAGACTAAGCTAGTGACTCCGTAACACACAACCAGAGAGGGAATGTAGGAAAGTGCCGTCCGTACGAGTCTGCGACGTAGTATATAACAGAGTCCGTAAGAAACCGGAACCGTATAAGCGGGCGCATACATATGCGAAGTCGGAGGGAGATAATATGTAAGTAGCACTATGCGACCTCGTGCATGGGAACTGATATGTAACTGGTCCTGCGAACGGTTAGGAATGACTAACTAAGGATGAGAACGCACCAGTGAGGACGGACGGATGCAGACAGGACATGGACGGATAGTGCGTTGCAATGCAATGCAATGCAATGAGTGCATGGATTCCGCAACCTCGTGTGATGGTCCGCAACGGCCTGTGGAAGGTATGCGTGACTTCGTCCAGTAAGGGGAAATGGTGCTGTACGGGGCTGCAGCCAGATCGTCTCCTACACCGCATCACAAATGCCTTTGGTGCATCAAATCACCGCTGATCTATAGGTATGAATGTCCATTGTCGATTGTAGGTATGTCCTGGAGGTTTCCCTGAAGAAAGTCACCGCTGAACCCATTAACTTTAGGTATGAACATCAGCATCGCAACTTTAGGTATGTCCTGGAGGCTTCCCTGAAGAAAGTTGCCGCTGAACCCATTAACTTTAGGTATGAACGTACAGCGTCGATTGTAGGTATGTCCTGGAGGCTTCCCTGAAGAAAGTCGCCGCTGATCCAATTAATTCTAGGTACAAATGTCTAGGTACAAACAGGGTGAGTTTTTTTAAAAATTCTATATAATAGCAAGAGGTTGTGATGGCTCAGACCCCTCCTCAACGTACAGCATACAATGTGATATCGATTCTCGACGATCCCTGATGACTTTCGCTTCCAACCCAACCTTTTCACTTAATCCTCCCGCCCCCAACCCAATCTCCTCCAAACTGCACGCTACTAGTCATCCTCGGACGTTTGCTGCCGCCCCCACCTAATCCTCCCGCCCCCAACCCAATCTCCTCAAAACTGCACGCCACTTCGCCACTAGTCGTCCTCGGACATTTGCTGCCGCCCCCACCTGGGCCACCTCCGCTAATCCGCCGTTCCGTGAAGCCCTTTCTTCCCTTGCTGCCCTTGCTGCCCGTTCTACCATCATCTTCTCCATCTCCGCCTGTCTTGCCAGCATCTTGCGGGCACGAGTGAGACTGCAATATTGCTGATCTCAACTTAGCTTTCCGAATAACAGAGAAGTCAGCTGGCACTCACATCGGCTTGGGGGCCCATTGTGAATCGTGATCGTGTGTTTTGATATGCGAGATTATTTCAGACGTAGTTTGGACGTAGTGCTACGTAGTACTTGGTGTTGTCGCTGTAGAATCAAATCTATTGATTGATTGATATTGGTTGATTGCGCACAGCGCACAATGTTTCTTTTTTGGGTTCACCCTAAGAATTTATTAATACTTGTATTTCTAATTAAGTCTTACACGTTATTTCAGGTCCTACTCTCAACTCAACCACAACATTTATCGCCCACACTGCACAAAATCAAACGACTAGGCGTCCTCGGCGCAGGCCAAATGGGCACCAGCATAGCCTTTGTAAGTTTGTATCCGCCCTCCACGCCAACGTCCCTAAATTTTTGTCCTATTGAGATTCAAGAGGTTCTAACTTCTACGTCCCAACGACTGAAGTGTCTGATTCTCCACCATCCTTCTAACCCTCGAGGCTGATGACGGTAATGACCCCCTCGTAGCTCCGACATGCCCTCTCCGCCTTTGCTTCACTGCTGGTCATGACCCCAGACTAAGCTCAAAGTCGCGCCACATATTCTCTTTCGCGCCCGTGAATCAACCTCCATTTTACGCTGCCATTGGTTGATGAGCTTTCCCGCTCATTGAAAAGGTGACGGCGAGCGCGGCTCTTCTAGACATGTGGCAGGCTTTGGAGGGGAAAAAGATAGCGATACTGGAAGACCGTCTAGGGGAACGGCTCGTCCTACTGATGATCCAGGCATGTGTCTGCCTTGCTCTGGTCCTGATTGACAAGGGCCGCCCTGGCTAAATCAATCGCAGATGGTTGTGGCTTCCCCGAGTCAACTCCAGGACCCGGCTCTTCAAAAGCTGATGCAGTGACTCTGGACTCTGGAGGATGTGAATCTCGACACTAATGGGGAACTTGGGCTTGTGCCCATGACGTCCACAGCACGACCAGTTCCAGTAAATGAGGTTGGCATCTTCAAACCTGGTAAGTTGGGAACTGTCACATGCGATCCTGGACCTAGGCCTCTGACCTTGCCCCCAATAGCTTCGAAGCGCTGGACCATATCTGATATTGAGGTCCGCTGAGAGCCGTGCTTGCAAGGGTTGTCTTCTGGAACGGATAGACTCGTAGGAGTTGACGGCACGTCCATTTTCCATCTGAAGTAGACTTTGCCACTGGAAAGGCAAGCATAGACTGCGGCCTCGTGCGAGAGGAAGATATGGGGGCATTGCCAGACGAAGGGGTGTTTGAGGAAAGGGTCGCTTGGGAGACCGGCTTGGTGAACAACACTGAGAATGATTGGGCTCTGAGGGCTGTGATTGCATCCTGGGCGAAGCAGGCCTTGGCTTAGCCATCGAAGAAACTGCTGCTCCGATGTGTTTCTTTCTTTCTGGTGGTGTACGATCTACCAATGACACCATAGCTGATTTGTAAGTGACTATCATATTTGTTACTATATGCGTCACTCATCTGGAGATAGTCTCAATCTTGCAGATGCTCTACAAGGGTATCGCCCTTCGGTGTTACTTGAACATATGGTGGACGCTCAGTATCTTGAAAAGAAGAATTATCATTAGTTGTACTCGTAAAATCCCCAGCCGCTCTCTACCATTTGTATCTATTTAAATTTTAAATTATATATTTATTCCAAATTTAAACTTAGTTTGAGCTGGCTTGAAGCCTGGAAACACGGCTTACTGACTGGACCGGGCCGTGTATTACGTGATATATAACTAGATACATGGCTTGGCTAACTACGGCTCCGGCCACGGCTAAAGCCGGAGATAAACTCAAACTGCGGCAACACTAGTATGGGATACTGTATCCATTTGACCTTAGGTTCGTGGGGGTTGGGGTGTGACATGACATAATGGTAGGTTCGCATGTTCGTTCATCGCTGTGACCTGTGACGAACTTAAGATAGGTTCGCCAATGTGTGCGTTGCATCACTGAAGGACTCGGAGACTCCAAGTGTTGGACTTAGAGATTGATGAGCGTGACTCGGAAATAGCCAAGAAGTGGCTTAAACCTTAAATCATCAGTGTAGATACAGTAGTATGATTTTCTGTAGTACACTACGAGTTTGTTCACGCAATTCACCGTGCTTACTGTTTTTCACGTGGCCGAAAATTCTATACCAAGTCGGATTGATCCTCAGTTGATCCTCAGTCGATGACGGGGATTGCTACATATCCATATCTGACTTCTTTCTAGCTTTCTGTAGTGCCGTGGCGGGATATTGAACGCAAGGGTACATTGATATAATATAGTAAGTCTATTTGTCTGTAGTAACGACAAACAGGCCTTTGCGCTGTGCAAAGTAGGCGAATATGATGAATCCAATCTCTCTTTCAAAAGCCTTACCAGCATCGACACTCTTTGAGATCTTTGAGATCTTCCGCGCACGGATCCTGACATGTGGCAGCGTATCCAGCTCCGCAGCACCACAACGAGAATCAATGATGACTCAGTGGATGCTGAAGTATCCTTACCGGAAGATGATGTGGCTGAGAGTGATGGAGTTGATGACGAGGCCCCATTGGGGAGGTGGTGCTCGAACATATCATGTCTGACAAGACCTATGTGCCAGAAGGATATATTATGGGCACGGATGGGTCTCTGATAGTGGACGGTGCTGCTGACAAGCACTGTGATGTGATTTCACCTAGTGACTCAGAGGGTATTGAGGAGGCCAGCAGAGGAAAGTGATGGCGCATTGCAAACATGCAATATGGAGAATATGACGCACACTAGTTAGAATTTGTTTTATTTCACAGAAAAATACGAGAGAACCAGATGTCACACTTTTAGGTTCGTCCTCGCCAGATGCCTGTGACTGTCACACGATATAGGTTCAGTTCGAGGTGTTGGCAACGCTGTGACGAACCTAAGGTCGAATGGATACAGTATCATGCGTGCGTCTATACCAATATTTGAATCCTTGGCACAATCCTGATATAACACAAAACCCTATAAGGGTGAGACATGAAATGAAGCTAATGGCACACACGGCCAGCCAATCAATCCAATCTTTGGGGCCATCCACAGCCCCAGCAGTTATCAAATGCCAATTTGAGTCAAGTTCATCGCAAGCTTGTAACCAGTAGCGCGAGTCGGTCACTGAATAAGCGGCTGTATTCGAGACAATAGCTTGGCCTGCACTTCCAGTAAACCTGACGATGACGTAAGATCCAAAGTCAAAGAGAGAAGACAAATAACTCACCCAGAGATCCATGACCTACATTTATGATTAGCTGCAACATACTCAGATTGGTGGGGGTCCTCGCTGGGCACAATGCTGACGTAGGAATGTTAGTCTAAAGAAATGCAGAGTTTGACTTTACTCACTGGTAATCAAGTTTGTCCTTGGTCATCAACTTCCTGATGTCCTCTAATCTGTCTGTCATGTCCACTTTCTCCTTGATTGGTTCGACATCAGGAATCTTGTGTTCATAAGCAGACCTGTCAAGTGTGCTTGTAGCGCCATTCAAGTAGAAGGGTGGTCGTTGGCTGCCGCTCGGCCTGGAGGAGGTATGAGCAGTCAATTTATCAAGTGGAGGTCTTTCTGGTTCATGGACAGTGAGAGAACTGGTGTCGCGATTTGGAAGGCACATGGGCAGTTGATGTGGCATACGAGGCTTCTTGTCTCGCGAGAGGTATATTGAGAGTCTTTGAGCGGCTGAGCGGAAGGCGCTGACGTCTTCCATCCAGCTCGTAGAACGACTGGTCGTGCAATCATCAGCAAACTACTGATTTGGCGACAGGGCACTACAATGAAAACAAGGTCACACAAGGCCACACAAGCATCACAGACACACAAGACTGCATGTGGTACAAAGTCTACAAGTGACAAATGGTGCACAAAGTATATAGCGACATAATGTGATATATAGTTGTGACACAAGATAATATACATGAACCTATCTTCCCTGATCATGCCCCATGTCAAAGCATGCCTATGATTCAAAAAGTATAAACAATAACGAAAACTTTATTTGCCGCAGAAATGATAGACCCGCTGGCCGTATTTACGAAGATGAGCCGCTCGTTGTCTGTAATGATCTCAACACCGATCAGCAATAGCAAACATAACAGATGAACACTCACTGCTGTGCCCTCTGTGTGAGTGAATGTTAGAATACCACTCTTCTTTTGCTCCATATGTAGGCGTCCAACATTGAGGTCTGCTGTCAATAAACGGAAATTGGCTACCTCTGCGCGACGGCACCAGATATTGAGAAGCGTAACTTGATGTTCAATAATGCAGTCAGCCAGGTGCTTCTCGGCTTCGCATACTTTCCATTTTGCTTTTGCTGCTTCAAGGGCGAGGTCAGATTGATCAGCACCACCTTCTGACTCTGCGGCCCCATCCAAAAACATGTAGTCAACCTCCTGCAGATGATGTATAAGAACAATCAACAAAAAGAATAGGCTAGAACACACAAGGTGCATGGCAGTAGGAAAAACATCTTCCCCTCCCATATAGTGTGATTGTGCCGTATTCAACATTTGCGGATTTGGATTTGGATGTGGTTGGAAGTGATGAGTAACAGGCGCCGTGGTAGGAGTGGTGTGGCTGCGGCTGTGTTCAGAGAAGCATAAAGATTGAACAGAGTATAGACGTTGAGGAGAGCTGTGGGAGTTCATGGAGTGATGGTACAATATCAATAATGGCCACATGTGAAATCTTGATAACTTCGCATATGTCAGTACCAACATGCCCAAAATGTGGGAAGACATTCACCAAGGAAAGCAGTGTTACTCATCACCTCAGCCAGCCTCAAACGTCTTGTCATAGCTCCATCCGGGACATTGTCAATATCTCGCAGTTTGCGCAGGTGGAACCACGGGAGGAACCTGGAATGAGTACTGACAGATTTTTGCAACTCAGTGATAATGATCAAGTGTGTGTGGACGACAACGGCGACTTTAATTTTATGGACGATGACTTCGGTGAAGCTGGAGACCCATTGGAGGAGAAGTATGAGGGTGCCGGGATGTGTTACTCTCAAGATGGTTTGACATTTTTAGATTTATTCGATGCCAATGAATATGCGGAGTACAGGAAGGAAAACCTTTTCTACCCTTTCACAGCCAAGGAAGAATGGGAGGTTGGCAATTTTCTTTTGCGTTCTTCCCTTAGCATGGCTGTGATCGACAAATTTCTGAAGCTTCTGATGGTCTGTCATATTCTCTTCATCATCATCATTGCTTACATCTTTTTTAAGATCCAGAAATTGCGCCTTTCATTTAGCAACACTAGAGAATTACGAAGCCGGGCGGAGATGCTTCCTAATGGACCCAACTGGAAATGTCAGGTTGTCCCCTCCGTATATCCCACAAAACATCCTATCCGACTCTTTTGGAGAGATCCTATTGAGTGCTTGGAGAGTCTGTTTAGCAACCCCCTTTTTCACGACAAGCTTGATTTCATCCCTCGTCACGTGTACAAAACAGCAGCGCACCTTCTGCAGGTATACTCAGAATGGTTGACGGGCGATGCTGCTTGGGAAATGCAGGTATGTGCAGTTGAGTTTGTGACCTTGCATGATCTCACCACACACTCTGCAGACTCAATTTCCAAGAGGTGCTACAGTTCTTGGCACTGTGCTTTCTTCCGATAAGACCAACATCACTACCAGGACGGGTGCCAGGATTGCTCATCTGCTTCTTCTGGGGCTTGCCAATATACAGATGCGTAAGTATGCGCAAAGTCGGTGCTCTCATCCAGTGGTCCGCAGATGCTACCGAACATGCACATGTGTCGGAAATCAAGGAGCCTGCACGACGCACGAACAACAACGACTATGACCCCCAGATCTGTTGCCATTTAGATCAAGAGGACAAGCTGCGAAATTTCGCAATCACTATGACGTTAAAGAGCCGTCACCCTGGTGATCCCGATTTCAGGCCCAAAGAAGATCTTGAGGATAACAGAGAGGAAGAAGAGATCATCAATTGTGATGAGCGGGAATCAGATCCACGAAACGCACACCTAGAAGAAATGAACCGCACGTGCATTACAACAAATTATTTCAACAAAGCCAGGCAAACAGTGACCACAATTCCTCACCCTCCTTGAACATTTATTGCTAGCAGTGATACTGCAATCCACCTCAACTATGACCCATCTCGCACCAGAGTCAGAATTGATGATATCGCCAATGAATTCAATATACCGGATCTGTGCGTTATACTTTCGGATTTCTTGCTACGTGACGCGAGGGACAGAGGGGTGGTTCATGGCGTGGGGGGTCCGAGAAGAAGATCGTTGATTGACCGTCCTCGATCCTAGTATTGTGTTACCAGCTCAAACTGTACACACATCTCCTTCTAGCCCTAGGTGGCCAAAAGGACGACAGGACACTGTTCTTATCAATGTCGAAAGCACCTCTGATTGGCCAAAATCAGGTCTGACAGGTACACACCTTTTCATTGTGTACAAATCTGTATAAACTTTGATGCACCCCTCCAAGGTCATGCGATCTGCGAACTACACCTGATCATGCGTCCAATCCCTCGACGAGGCTCTTGCATTACATGGAGAGATCAATATCTCTGTTATATGCAGGGTCTGACCATTGGCTCGATTGATCCTGCCACGGAGATGCATATATTAAAATGTACTAAGTACTAGTATTCTGATGGCACTCCAGTCGGTAGCATCCTTCCCCTACGTCAACTTCATGCATTTGTCAGTATCATCCCTCGGCTAGGAGATGCAGCGGATGCACAATTCACAATGGCAACAACAACGCACTACTCACAATCCTTTTTTTTTGAATAAGTACTTCAATAAAGAATTCTACGACACTCTTTATTATGCTTCGCGAGGGTAGTAGTGCGCGCTTACTGTCTAGACCCTTGTACAAGGACCTGGTAGTTTGCTGATGTATGCATTTTTCACTCGCTAGCCGAAAAAGTCAGGCTGTGTGCTAGCCGTGATGTTCTCTCCGATAGATAGGTAGTTGAATTGTCCCTTTTTTGTACTCCGTTTAGGCTGAATTGTCATGACATGTGCAGGCTGTGTGAATCACTGGCGCTAAAACACTCCAGCGAAACTAGCGAAGGTCCAAGTTTTTGTAAATAAGACATTGCTCACCTCAATCATGACATTGGCATTGGCCTCAGCATCCTTTGTGTTCGGTCATCTGCTTGCAACAGTCACTACAGCCATCCCCCTCACTGACCCGAAACCCCTCAAGCAGGAGGATATGGACCAGTTGATGAGGCATGAGCTGCTAGTGGAAAAAGATGGCAACTTAGCAGGTGGAAAACGCGTTCTATGGGAGGAGGGCATACATGACCATACATCATCTATCCTCGATATTCTTATCCCATCGTCCAATCTCACAATCCAAGACCTTTACAGCATTAGATATGCCAAAAAGAAGGGTGATTTTATCCTACATGGATCTTCCATATTGATGAACCCACAGAGAGGAGGTATTCCTCAATGGAGGCTCAACCGCGCCTTCACTGGTCAGTTGAAGAAGACAAAAAAGTACCAATCAGATTCACAGGATACAGACGTGGAGACAGTCACTGCGTGAAGATCCAGACTAGCGGTACTTGAAGTACGTGTGTTTAGGCAAGATAAGCTCAGGTAGCTAGACATGAAAATAGATTTGTTAGTCAGCGTTGAAGTAGCCTCGCGTACGTGTAAGGACATGACATACTTGGGGGCTGGCTCGACGACTTATGTTAATAACAATTAGCGTATATCATGTTGTCTACTCGAGATACAATTAGATGACACTAGACTATATACCTATTGCTTCAGCTTCATTCAAATATCTTCCTAATATAATAAGAGTAGATCACCCAATGTAGGGCTGAAATAATGAATATATTCATATTGATGAATACACCACGTGCTCGATAAACTATTGTGCCTGCTTCGCGTCCTGCTTCAATTCCCCCTGTGCGCTCGTATCCCCTTCTGCCCCTGCCATCCTATTATCATCACGGAAACATGCTGAGACGCCCCCCTGCGATAGCACCTGAAGTGTGGGATAGCTGGCCAGACAGCTTGAAGAGAACAATCGCAGAAACCCCAGAAGTATATATGGCCCCAGCTAACTCGAATATCGATCCAGCACTTCTCAGTAGCTCGAACGGTTCCTTGGCCCCAAGGCGTGCTACTCACGATGCAAATAGAGATGGTCCACATGAGCCGATGCCGTTTGCGAACCCATCTGCTGCAAATAATGGTGCACGAAGGCTTACAAATAGCAGGTGAGTGAATATATGCACTGAATATATGCAGTCAAACTCACCAATTTTTCCCTATGAAAGTGATACACGTCTACCTGAGCATCGTCGACATAGGAGAGGTGCTGCGTCCAGCTCTCGACGATCACGGGGAAGGCATCAGCGTTCATCTTCACCCAGTGACAACAATCGTGAGCGGGAGGGAAGGCATAGGGCAAGAAGTCCTGTGCATAATCGCTGGAGGAACCCATCGTCTCCATCCACCAGCCGTTCATCATCCCGAAACAACCGTCACTCTCGTCGTGCATCGTCGCCAGCCACAAGGCACTTGACTCCAGCAAACATGGAAGATCTTGCTGCCATCCTGTGTGAGATGCGTGAAAATCAGGATGAGCACTATAAGCAAACGGATGAACGACTTGCACAGCTTGAAGGGAATGTACCTTCACACCAGACCTCCACTCGTGGCCACATAGTCCAAAGTCGGGGGGCGTCATCGGTTGCTCGGAGGCGCAGGCGAAGAGGTGCTGGTGCTGAGGTTGATGGTGTGGAATCACGGGCAGGTGAATTCGATCATGATGCGGAAGACGTCACAGGGGCTCGTGGTAGCCTCTCTACCGCTGCCCGGGAAGCACGAGGGCACCTAAAGGTAAGCACATTCTCACTCTTCAAATACAAATGAATTCACGTATCATAGCACTTGGTTACCGCCAAGTTCCGCCGTGCATGTGATGTATCCGACGGGAAAAAAATGGCCAAGTCTCGAGGTTGAACGAAAGAATGACATGACAGGCGAGGTGTACCTAACACCAAATTTTGAGGCGACCGTGAACGACGACCATAATCGAGTGATCTTCAACAAGATCGCGCATCTTGTCTGGGAGGAACTTAGAGTGAGTTGTGAGCCTTTCGACTTCACAATCCCCTCACCTTTTGAACAGAGCACGGCCCTTAGCGATTCCCTGAGCAACCGCAAGGTCAAATGGAATAAGCAATCATTGTTCACGTTTGCTAAAGACACGTACCGTGGATTCAAGGAGGAGTGGAAAGCGCAGAATGACCGCGAGAAGGCCGCAGCTAAAAACAACAACCAGCAAAAGAATCGCTGGAGTCAGCGTCGTAAAGAGGTTAGTCGTTAATGTCTGCTTTTAAATAAGAACAAAAACACTTACGGACTTGAAAAAGAAAGCCGACCGGTTGACAACAGCATGTCCGAAGTACCTCGAACTTCATGGCGCGGATCCCATCAACATCATCCACGCGGATCATATGTCAGACGAGGCATCTGGACCTGAAGACGATGGTGAATCAGTCGACGAGTGGAGGATCAAGATGGGAAAGGAAAAGGGCTTTCCAGCGGATACAGACATGGACGGTATGGTGTTCATGGAAGTCGTGAAAAATCCTTGGAGATCACAGGAGGTAAGTTAATGCGCCATAGCTAAAAACAGTCTTGCTTACCTAGAATCACAGCTCGCTGACATATATCACAGACTCTTCCAGCTGTGGAAAGAATCCCTCAATACCAAGCAACGTAAACAATTCCGCACGTTGCGGGTTGAAGGAACTGACCGAACGCTGCTTCGTATCCCCGATTACACGCCCTACAACTTCGGAATAGATGCGGAGTGGCTCGAAGAGAACAAGAACCACCCAGAGTATCAGGTGCAACTGAAGGAGTGGGGTGATTGGGCGGATCCACCTGGATTTGGATCCGCAAAGAACGATACAGACATTGCGGAAGGTAGCGGGCAAGATCATGAGGAAGTTTAGCCGGAGAACGTGGGACTTGCACAATAGACATACCTGTAGACATACAAGGACTCATGCACACAGATGCTGTAGATGCGTTGTTAGAATAGAAACTTGTGCGGAAAATCGCTAACGTACCTTATCCAATGAAGTTGTGATCCACATTTGTGGATTTGTTGTCGTCACAACTCCTCGAGCGATCTGACAAGTGATGCAATCAAACGGCAGAACGCAGGGTGGCGAGCCTGCTTCTTGCGGTCCCCAGAACTCGTTGAGTGCAAAACACGTTACATTGAGTTCAGGACTGTAATGCACATGAGTTCCTTTGAAAAATAACAAGATCAGGTACTCACAATTCGCTCCATGGGTCATCCTGCACAGGAGACAAAGCAAGTTCCTTCATCCACCTGAATTCAGCCTGAAGCTGTGAACCATCTGAGGCGTTCGGTTGAACATGAGAAAAAATACTAATAATCTCGCCATAGTAAAAGTTGGGGCCAACTCTTGCCTTTATTAATGAAGATCCAAAGGATTCGCGAGTACTTTTTGAAGCGGGCGTGATTCGGCGGCCATCTAAAAGCGCGAAGTCGTAAAACACTGCAAAATCGTTGAGTGGTAAGGATTGAGGAGGCGGATTCAACGCTAGAGCATAATGAACGCTGTGAGGATGTCGTGCATTGTATTGCGAATGTAACGCTGCTCGGGCGCTGTCGTTGAGTCGCTGTGGGTGCATGGATGCGGGGCCAGGCTGGACATGCAGGTAGCTTCGTAATTCTGTCTCGAGTGTAAGTAGCCAAACAATGAATGAGAGCACACGACATACCATCTAGTTCAATATCCCCTGCTGCATCTTGGACGGTTCCAAGGGCCTCCTGACCTTCACCGAGCATCCGTTTCAAAACCGACTCGATGATGGGACTTTGGGTTGTTTGAAGTGCGCCACGAGCCTGTGAAAGTTAGCTTGAGTGATTAGCATGTGAAACCGCTGACCATGGAATCAATTTGTCCTGCACGCATGAACTCCCTCATCATCGAGATTTCGACCTGCCCACCTGTCCAGTTGTTTGAGTTAGAACTTTTCAGAACCTTGTTGAGTCGCTCGGACAGGAACGCCCAGAAGTTGTATACAGGCCCATAGTCTCTGATTTGCTGGGCGAGGTGAACGGCCCAGTGAAAATTGGGTTTCATGGATCCTTCGCCATACATCTAAGGGCACACAGTTAGCCAGAGTATCAAATGAGAAATAGCTTACCCGTTTGAATTCAAGAAGATACTCTTGAAGTAGGACTTCAGCTCGGGGTAGTAGCTCAAGCTGCACGGAGCTTCCACAAAATATCTTAAGCGCAGTCGATAGACGTAGTAGGTTAGTCGGCTCGTCACGCTGCATGCGGACATTAGGTTGCTTCGGAGGTTTAGGCTCAGCGTCCTCCTTGCTTCGATTACCTCTCTTTCCCGTGTTCGCACTTCCCTGTGGAAGTTCTTGACGCGATTTCCACGCCATAAAGTCCTTGTTGAATTTTTCTTGGGCCTTGAGATGGCACTTCCGTGCAGATTCGAAGTCTTTGTCCGACTCCTTGATGAAGGTTTGCCAAACAATCGGGATCTAAGGACAGAAATGAGTGATCGACAAAGCAAAATGATTGGGTATCCTACGATGATGGGCCATGCAGTTAGCGCTGCAAATTTGTACTCGTCGGCTGTCAGCGAGCCTCCCGCAGGTTCTCCAACACGGAGTGGCAGTTTGCCAGCCCATAATGGTGCTTCGAACTATGTGAATGTTCAGTATGGTTGATACATGCCTCACCAAAGGATCCACTCACGGAGGCAAGGAACTTGTGTATCATGTCGAGTTCACGAGCTCGGGCATCGGTTGAAGCACGAAGCGCTGAGTTTTGGATCCATCGATTGTACCACTGCGTCTTAACGATCCCTGCAGAAACATTAGAGTATAACACCTGATGTGGATTTCAAACGTACCTAGAAGAAGATTGTGCATGGGGTCTATGATAGTTTGTCGTACAAGGTCAAAATATGGGAGGCGGGCGAGTTCAGTCCATCGGGCACCATGTTCTTTGAAGAACGTCGTATGTGCGTCGTCGTCCGTCAGCTTGTTATCTTCGTAACATCGTTGGCGATGTGCTTCACCATTGCGAGCTGCAAACTCTACAAGACATATTAATTAAAAAAGTCCCATGATTAATTGAGGCACATACCGTTACGAAGGGATTCGTCAGAAAATAAATTATCTTGCGAAACGTGGCATTTAGAGCACGGCGCGTTGTTATGACTGTGGTCAGCGAATCCGCTAAGTTTGCACATAGCGGGGTGATCACAGACAATGCCAAGCAGAACAACTCGTACTCTTCGTCCTGCAGATTGATTCAATACATAAACAACTAGCATACAAATGAAACTTACCTTGAGGATATGCAGGGGTATGATATATAATGCCCTCGTCATAAAGCTGGAGGAGGTCGTCAACAACGAGTCGCATGTAATTCTGAAGCTGCGATCCTGTTGGTTCCTTCGGCCCTGGAGTCATAAAGGAGACTAATAAATTTTCTGCTCGATACCTGGAATAACCATCGTTCAGATATGCACAAACAACCAAACAATAACTCACCTTAGCGCTCGCGGTAAGTTGGAAACGCACAAGGACAGAACACCTGATGAATAACTCGGTCCATAGACACTTGTCTTACGACCGAACCTGGGAAGAGAAAGGGTATGAATATTTTGATCGAGATAGAATTAAGTAAGCGCACCAGTCAAGACTCATTGTAACACCTATACGCAGTTCACCGTCGTCTTGAGGGTCCAAAAAGAAGGGTCTCATGTCAGGGCCGTTAATAGTTTTCCATATGTCACCATCTGATATATCTTTGAGCTCGCCAGGCACCGTGGAACGGGATTTCCAGGAACTACAGCTTTCTTCATTGTCACCCCGTGTTAGAAAATCGGCAAGGAGCGACGACGGGAGTTGAATTTGTGCTGCGCAAATGGGTGGTGGACGTTGAGACTGGCGCCCCGTTAACCTTCGAAAAAGTCTGTCAGAAATAGGTTTGAAAAGACGGCTGTCGCAATCGGAACATAATGTATCAATGGGTGCATCTATAGGAAAGATCCGATGACAGCTACCACAGATCGGATAGATGGTGAAGCGATCCTGGAGATCGAAGCGATTGATGATCGTGTGTAGTGTTATGGGAAGGGGGTTAGTTGGTTGGAGTACATTGAGTGCGATGAGGATGGTGTTGAGCGTGAAAAGGATCAGCGCACATGCACGAAATGATACCCGGTGTTTGGCATGTAGGACCGCAACCAAGAGCAGGACAAGACGTCCAAACCATTCAGTATGGCTATCACGATAAAGTTGAGCCGCACTGGGTGGAGCCTCGTATTCTAAGGGTGTGGGCACTTGGAATTGACGGTGCTGAGAGTTTGCAGATGTCCGTAGCACCCTTGCTCAATGAGTGTCGTTGTCTGATTCTGAGTCTCCGTTGAGTTCCGTCGCGGTATGGAGAAGTGGATCATTATGGAGGTTGTCTCCGGCATCCGGATCATCATACAAGCCGACAGTCGTTCGAGCTACAGTATGTTGAGCGTTTTCGTTTTGGGTTTCGGCATCCAAGTCCGCCCGTTGAATCTGGCGAGGTACTAGTGCCGGTATTGAATGGGCAACTGGGATCGGGCTGCCAAACGGAACTGGACTCGTGCGCATGACGGAGATAGGGCGAGGACGAGGAGAAGAGATGACACGAAGATAAGGAGAGCTGGGTGATGGCATGGCAGCCATAGGAGATAATGGTGCATGCGGCAAGGGGTCTGGTGGCGGCGGGGTGGCTGATAGAGGATGCTCGTGTTCCTGTGGTTCCGGATGAGTGTTGTCCACATCCATGTATGAAAATCTTGAAAACATTGGTGAGCCAAGCACAAATACAAAGAAAAACATACGAAGGAGATGATGTGCGTGAAAGAACCATGGGTTCTGGTTGAGATGGGGATGGTGGTCGAGACGGAACAGGAACCTCATGCGGAATTGTTGGCTGGGTCGCTGAAGACCGAGAACCTGACACTCCAGAATTTGCAGATCGCGGAGCAGAACCCCGAGGTTGAGGAGGAGCACCTCGAGGGGGGGGCTGACCCACGCGCTCGAGAGGGGACATGGAGGCCTCCACGGTCACGTTGCAAAGAACTTGAAGCGCCTCGTCCTCGTTGCGCTATTGCAGATAAGCTGAGGTTTTGAGTGCGACGATGGTTTTCACGTTGATATGCGGGGATGTTCTGGCCGCCTTTGGTGGGAGCTGCAAATTTGCAAACATCGCAGTCGCACCATACGAGACGTCGATTCGACCTCGTCGTGTGGCCAACAGTTTGCTGTGAGCAGGATATTCATTTAGTAAAGCAAATGAGAACGAGAAACTAGTGGACTCACCTGGTCGTCGTTCATGGTGGTGGTAGGAAGATAAGATGAGGATCCGATAAGACTTAGATGAAAAAAATGTCACGACGTGTATGCACCGTCTAGACGCTAGATACATACCTGAGCTAAATGAGACTTATTTTAACTTACAAGTATCGCACCAATGGGAAAGCGAACGAGGCCGTCTATTAAAAGCTATTAGTATTTACAAACAATCTGAATGAGACGGCGTAGTTGATGGCATCAAGTATATATGGTTCGAAGATCTGGTAGTGCGTAGTGGAGGATGAAGGCAGCTGTCCTAATGGATGTCGATGACTAAGTCATATTACTTGTAATTACGGCTTCTACCGTGACCTATTCAACTTGCGAGTAACCTACGGCTCAACGCAGTGAGTGGCAGATGAAGATGAGGGTGAGGATAGTATGCTGGAGATGGACGGTAGCTGGTCGCAGCAATCATTTCAGACTGGAGACAAACAACCAATTGTGGCCTTAAAGTCATCGGAGGAGAAGAACTTGGAGCACCTATTCAGGAGTGTCTACTATGAAATGTGCAACAAGGTCAAAGTCAAATCAACATTACTGCCCTTCAAGGTTTTAGCAGAACCGCTGTGGGTACAACAATTCACATTGGTAGGAATCTGGTGTTGGGTCTGCTGCCTAGCTGCTATGTCAGAGTTGACAGTGTAAGACCCAGGGTTTCTGGACCAGGCTCAGAGCTCAGAGAGAGAGAGAGGATAAGGCAAACTGCATTCTAAGTCACTCCAGGTGATAGTAAGGGTAAAGACCAACATGATTATGTAAGCAGTCCAAGTGCCAACACAAGCAAGGTAAATAGGGGTAAAGTAAGCCTAACCAGGAACTTGTTCCTACACTGCGATACTGGTCCTCGGAATTCTCTAAAGTTCCTGTACCAGATCCCACTGATGCGTGGAAACCCGATCTAGTCCTTATGGACTACAAGCTGAAGAAGCTTGCCATGGAAGACAAGAGCTGGGTAGATGTTCTAACAGGAGTCGAGATCACAATCTCAAACCTGTACGAAGGACGAGACATACCAATATTCTTGGGGGTTGCAACCAAAAGCTACCTCATCATGTGGGAACAACCATGGCGTCGTTTCATACTGCTTTTCAGTGTCATGAACTTGAAGTTTCGTGCTCATTATTTGGACCGCTCTGGCATGATCATATCGGTACCTCTCTCGATTGGTAGAGACACTGTCTGTTTTGCCAATGTCTTAAACATGATGATGTTAGTAGGTCACCCTTCCCTTGGTTTCGATCCGACCATTCATGTTTGCGGTACCATTTGCCGAGACATTCCTCATGATGACCTACCAGGGGGGTTCGATGACATGGTGATCAGAGCGATAGGCTGGGTTACAGACAATGAGGGTGAAGTGTATTGGATCATGGCCATCTTATGGAAAAGTTGTGGTCTTTTTTCATGTGGAACTGTATGCTATCACACTCAGGACAAGAGTGGACGAGAGTATGTGTTGAAGGACTGTTGGGTAGACGCAGAAGTTTTATCACATGAGGAATCCCTCCTCAATGTGGTCGCAGGCGTTCCAAATGTGGTCCAGCTAGTGAAATGTTGGGATGTCCAGTATGGCGGAAGTACTGACTGTACATTAAACATTTGTGACCACATTTACGATCACCTCCCACCTTCACCAATATTTGTCAACAAAGTTCACCATTGCATGCTTTTGACCCCCTGTGGACTCCCACTAACGACCTTCGCATCTTTACCCGAATTACTTAATGTTTTTCTTGACCTTGTCATTGGTGAGTTCCCTTGTATATTTGTCGTAAATCTTGGCACTGACAGACACTGGTAGCTCACAAAACAATGGTCTTTGATTGAAAAGTTCTACACGGAGATCTCAGTCCCAACAATCTCATCATCCACGAGGGCAAAGGCTACTTCATCGACTTTGATCATGCTAAATTCATCCAAGAAAACCCAATACCAAAGGATTCACGTGGTACTGTGAGTTCGAAGTTGACATTTTCAGTGGGGCTCATTTTGATCTTGTTTTTTGAAGGGAACAATACCATACATATCCTGCTGCCTTCTCAGGTTGATGGGAGGTGTCCCATCTCCGAACTTGATTGATCACAGGGCCTCCGATGACCTGGAATCGCTTTTCTGTATTTCCTCGAGTTCACCATCATATACATGGGGCCTGGGGGCTTAATCACAAACAGAGGAACAGAGGCTCCCTGTCAACTGCCGAAGATGGCAAAAGGCATATGCAACAATGGACCAAGATGGTCTTGGGACTAGTGGTAGCCTCAAGAGAGAATTCATGATAGAGAAAAATCTGAGTTTCAAACCTTCATCATTCTTCAAAGCTTGCTGTCCTATCCTTGAGGAGTGGCACCGGGCAATTGGAGACGCATTACAGGATGAAAGGGACCTCTCTCATGACGAAATCAGGGAAATCCTTAAATGGGGGCTGGAAAATTTGGACAGCTTTCCGAGTCCCAAGATACTGTACCCTATCATGAAATTGCCGCCATCTGAGCATGATAGTCCGGCAGTTTCCACACCTTCTCAACCCATAGCCACCCAGCCTTCTAATTGGCTTCCTCATCATTCCACACGAAACAATCTGGTTGCAGCTGTCGCCTTGTCATCATCCTCAATGCCCCCCCCCCCCCCCACCTCCTGCACGTCCAGGCCGCCTGCCTTCATCAGGACCATCTGTTGCCTCGTCATCATCCGTACCTCTTCCCCCACCTTCTCTACCTGTTCCCAGTTACAACACTTGTTGTTCTTTGTGGAAGGTGAAATAGCATTCCTCGGCTTAGCTAGCTGATACATCAGCCTGCAATGCTTATCCACATACGGAGCTCAAGAAAGTTATAATCTCAATTGCAAAACAACTGTGTGGTATTTTCTCGGACAAGTGACACCCAAGGAAGCGGTGCAATCGGGTGCAATGATTGATGAGGTCGAAGCTGGTGAAGTCCCGGCGACTATCATTTCAACCTTACACATTAAAATCACACTCTCCGTACTCTACTTGTCCTTCATATGCTATGGGTCCTAGATTTTTTCTATAGTATGCTTTGTTACAACTCGTGTCTATGCTGTCAAATTGTATTATGTAATACCACATAATATTATGACCTTCAACTCTTCCAGAAAGTCCAGCTTTGTTTTCTTCACTCAATGCCTCCCAGGAAGAAGGCCAGGCATGGTTCTCCAGGCAACAATTCCAAGGATGCCAAACTCCCATGATGAAGCGGCCAATCTAATCATGGTGTTGGTGGTCATGCAGCGCAGCTGCAAAAAGCTGGAGAATTGGTGATGGCCAAAGGCATTGAAGAATCTTGAAATAGACGAATTTGAAGAAAACCCAATGGCTCTTTCGCAATCCACAAGGCAAAGAAAAAAGTAAGTGTTTTGTTTGAGTGACTTGGGCTAATTATGAACATTTATTTCAGGCTATTAATACAGCAAGGTCTGTTGAAGCCAGCACATTATGATCAGAAAGCCGAAGGAGTCATTCTTCGTGTCCACACTTCCATGAGGCCTGCCCTTCAGAAAGGTTTGGGTTTAAGCCACCATCTGCCGCCGATAAACAAGATCCAACCCAGCCCAGTCGCAACCACAACAAGGCTAGAGAGGAGGCCACACAGCGAGATGTGAGAGATGATGGATGTCAAGACTCTGACCATGATCAGTTGGAGAACGGTGCTCATGCAAATCACACGGAATACGATGAAGATACTTATCGCAGTGGAGACGACAACCCCACGCAAGACCAAGAAGATGAAGAAGATTCCAGGGATGATGAAGAGGATCCGGATTTCCGTGACCTGTTGCCAGTCAACAAGGACAATGGACGATACTCTGATGGATTTAGACTGAGACAACGACACCCAAGATGATAATGAACGTGATGGTTCTGGTGTTTTTGATGTCCTTCAATGTCACCACGCGAAAAATGGATGGTGCAAGGCTCCTTCCCCGACTCGTCTATCAAGTGTACACGATTTTCATTGCTTACATTCACAATCACTGACTTTTCCTAGTCCTCTCACAGACACTCCCATGCACATGCTCATTTGAAGCCTCCTAGCCAACATTCACCTCAATATGTAAGTTCATATCTTTATTGCCGAAGTTCGTTTCTGATCTGCTAACTAGGCATCTCGTTGCCAATCACTTGAAAGTTCACGTATTTCGTCCGCTCATTTTGAACCTTCTCAGTGCACCCCTCAAAGTGCGCTGCCTGAAAAGTGCTCTACTCATGTATGACCTCAGCATCGTTCTGCCGCTTGGTCTAAATCTCCAGATGCAAATGAATCTCGTGGTTCCACTTGCAGACTGTCTCCTCATCATTCAACAATTTCCTCCGGTCACACACAGCCCCCCTCTCGTGGGCGCTCCTTGTCACACCTTCCATCTAAGCAACATGATCATGTACCTTCCCCCACTCCAACTTCAGGCTGTTCTTGCTCACGTAGTCGTACATCTGATCAACATGGCCAACCCAACTTGAAGAACAGAGGGGAAGGTAGGAACAAGCAAACCAACACCTCGAAGCTTGGTTTTTATCCACCATGTTGGCAGTCATTTCTTCAGGCTGCAAAATTGGAAATGTGCTTGCAGGCTGTACTCACCCATCCAGTTCCTGAGCACTTGGACGCGCAAAACTCACACGAGAAGTCCTGGATGCATAGTTATGGACTTATCACTCGAAGAAGATCAAATTGGAAAAGGGTACGTCGCTCCATACTGCCAGGTCGTCGCGATCTAATGTTTCCCAGGATATTTTCTGGAATACACTACACATATGTCATGCTTGGTGAGTACCGGGTATTGGCCGTGAACCCGCTTGCTGACACATGAACAGCTCTGCGACAACTTGTTCGCCTTCCGTACGGAGCTCAAGAAAGTTATAATCTCAATTGCGAAACAACTGTACAGTATTTTCCCAAAAAGCAGCTCAACACGCAGGGAAGCGGCACAGAAGCACATTACTGATGTAGCGTCTAAGTTGATCAAGTCCGGTGAATATCTTCAAATTCCTAACTCCTCTGAGGTTAGTAGTGACTGCTGGAGTGGTGTCTTGTTTTAATTTTTTCTAGGGCAAGTATAAGAATTTCGTCTCTCAGGTTCTCAAGGATGGATGCCACAATTTCTACTACAGCAATGGCAAAAAAGCGCTGAAGTTGACTGACAAATTTCAACGCTCGATTCCTGTCAACAGTCTTATTCTTGTGGCTGCGGTTATATGCTCATTTTAAACTAATTTTTATTTATATCACTAATCAGTCTCAACAGACGAAGGGTGTTATAAGCGGCTTCCACGATACCGGTACAAACAAGGTCCCTGACCTGTCCGCCGACAAATGCAGGTCCGATTTCAATTCCATATGAAAATCTGTCGATAAATTGTTGGAGAGCACTGAGCGTCGTCAAGAGCTTGACAAGATGCTAGAGGAATGGGCTGAGTATAGAATGATGGATGAGCTTCAGGATGATTCGGATGGTGCCTCCGGCAGTGAGGACGTCAACATTATTCTGAAGCACTTTCAAACTGCAGTCTTACACCATGGTCTATACTAGAATGTCTACATTGTCTGAGCTGTCTAACATTGTCTGAGCTGTCTAACATTGTCTGATCTGTCTAAGCTGTCTAAACTGTCTAGCATGTCTATATTGTCTAGCATGTCCACATTAACTATACTGTCTAAACTGTCTAGCATGTCTAGTATGTCCACATTGTATAGACTATCTAAACTATCTAGTATGTTCGCATTGTGAGTATTTGTATGGATTGTGATACTCTGTGACAGATTTATAAAGGAGGGACATTGTCATGGAAGTGTACTATTTGTACAATCTTGTACAACCTTGTACAAGGACCCGGTAGTTTGCTGATGATGTGGGCGATAAGACGAATGGATTGGAGTAGGAATGCACATGAGCAGATGTCTGGAAGACCCAGTTTGAAACCTGAGCCTGCTGAGCACTGACTACAATGGACTTGGATTGGTGGGGGTCCTCGCTGGGCACGATGCTGACATACAGTGGCTCAAAAAGTGCCTGAATGTTTGTGTGATTTTGAGTAATTGGATCATAGCAAGCCAGCACCTAAATATAACGTATTGGTGTAGGGACATATCTGAAAGCTCTACGTGATGGCTCGAATCTGAGCTATGTAGCGTAGGCACAAACCCTTATATGGGCAAGATATGGTAATTCTATTCTTATGACTCATTCAGACACTTTTTGACTTTATATTAAAATCACAAAATAAGACCATTCATACATAATAATCTTAATGAAAGTGGTACCATAATAATAATATGGTCTGATTTTAATATTATTTGAATATATAAACCCACATATGATCATGAATTTTAATATACTTATCATGAAGCCCATCTCCTTTGCTCAAAAGGATAATATTCTTATTCTCTCTACCTCTGGTTTATCTATCAGGAACATTGCTTCCAAAACTGGTCTTGGCAAGTCTACTATTGCTACAGTTATAAAGCAGAACATACCAGATAAGGAAAATGTCAAAATGGAATGTCCTCCTAAGCTTACCCCATAGAACAAAAGAGCTGTTGTTCATCAAATTCTGTCTGGCAAGGCTTCAAATGCTGTACAAGCCACCAAGTTCATCAATTCCATTATCTCTACTCCTGTCTCCACCCAAACAATCAGAAACACCCTCAGGGCAGCCAATCTCAAGGCTGTAACCAAGAAGAAAAAACCTCTTCTCTCAGCAGCTCATAGGAAGAGAAGATTGGCCTTTGCTTTAAAGCACCAACATTGGACTGTGGAAGACTGGAAGAAGGTTATTTGGTCAGATGAAATAAAAATCAATAGAATGAGGTCAGATGGTCAGGAATATGTGTGGAAAAAGGCAGGAGAACCTCTAGGAGAAAGAGAAAAGGGTATACTAAAGTTTGGAGGAGGAAGTATGATGGTATGGGGCTGCATGGGGTGGAATGGTGTTGGGATTCTATGTGAGGTGGAGGGAAGGATGAATGCAGAGCAGTACATCTCCATCCTAGAGGAGTGTCTACTCAAAAGCATGCAGGAGTCAGAAATTGATAAAGAAGACATTATCTTTCAACAAGATAATGACCTCAAGCATACCTCAAAGCTGACCATAAAATGGTTTGAAGACCATAACATCAATGTTTTATTATGGCCAGCAGTCTCCAGACCTCAATCTCATTGAACATCTCTGGGAATTACTTAAGAGACTACTTGCTGCCTATCAAGATCCTCCGAAGGGGCTATTTGAACTATGGGAGAGAGTTGCAGTAGAATGGGCAAAAATTGCCAAAGAGGAGTGTCAGAAATTGATAGAAAGTATGCCTAGAAAGGTTGCAGCAGTTATTAAAGCCAAGGGAGGCAACACAAAGTACTAGAATCATATAATAAAATTGGTTTAACACATTGACTTTACAAACTAGTCATTGAGTTTCTCCCTGACCGTGAACTTCATGATGTCCTCTAATCTGTTTATCATTGGGTCTACTTTCTCCTTCATGGATTCAATGTCATTGATCATGGGTTTATAAGCAGACCTGCCAAGTGTGGCCGCATTGCTCATGGAGTCATTCAAGTAGAAGGGTGGATGTTTACTACCACTCGGCCTGGAAGAGGTATGAGCAGGTGATGTATCAAGTGGAGATCTTTCCGGTTCACAGGCTCTGGGAGGGTTGATTTTGGTATTCATGAAAGGAAACCACCTGCGTGGTGGTGGTGGTGGAGGAGGAGGAGGAGGAGGCAGCGAGTTGTCCAGGCTCTTAGATTGAAAAAAATAGCTACAGCATGTAGTAGAGCCTATAGAGGTAGCCTATGGGAAAAGTGTGACTAAGCACACTAATCTGGAGGTTGACCATGTCATCGTTGCTTGTTAATTTGTACTGCCACAGCTTCACAATGTTTATGTTCTGGATGCAGAAATTGGTGAGCCAGTTGGTCTGATCAATATGTAGAAACTTTGGCAGTTTGTCCTTCATCATGATAGAGTGAATATTATCGAGTTTGGACGGATATAAATGAACTGCTGATCTACACACCAGAGAAACAACAGCCAATAGACCAAAGGATCCTGTCCCACTTGCAAGGCTACATCTCCTCTTTATTTCCTGCATGTCAGACACATCAAATATATATTTCTCTACCCTGCAGTTAGCTCATCAATGTGTGACTATTATATCGCCTCTGTTACTACAGTCATACATCTGCATCTCTAGCCCTACCCTTAGGGTGCCATCACAGTCAACATATGCAGAATTGCTAAAGCAACACAGTCTAAGTCAGCCTGTGAAGACTTGCAAAACACGCCAATGGATAACAGACAGCACTACAAGTAAAATTAAGAAAGAAGACTTACTCATCCATCGGCCAATCATCCAACTGGACAGAAACTCTAATTGCACTGTTGTCAGTTTCAAGGTCCGTGTAAAGGTCACACAATCTAGTGATGGCCAGAGCAAGGAAGCAAAAGATAGACAAGGATAAACTTCAGTATGTATTGGCTTCAAATGACTGAGAACAATAAACCTACTCTTCAGGTAAAAGTGTGTGCGATAGAAGACTCATGTCTAGGGCTAGTAGAGGGTTCAGATCCTCACATCTCGAGTCAGGCAGCCCACAGGGGTCCATTATCACAAGTTTGGTGCTTGGATATGGCACTGGCAAGCTATGATCAGAAAAACAATATTCAACATGCCACTTTCCATTCAATCCCATATAAAATACTCACCCACTATATCAACTCTATATGCATGTTTGGCACTACGGACAATTACAATACTGAGGCTTTTGAGCGCCTCTATATTAATTTTGCCAAAAACGCCTGGAGGACTACTAATAAAAGGGATGAGTATCCACAAATGACTTCCTGGCTGGATAGGTATGAGAAGGTGTCATCTTTCCAGCTATACTTAAATAGTCTAGACAAAACACCTACTGAAACTAATCTCCAACCTCACATATCCCTACCAAAAGGATCCATCATAATGGTCAATCACTTCAAAATATTATGGAGGCCCATCGCTGCCCTAGACTGATGCAGGATCTCAAAAATTATCTCAATCAGTTGAGGAGAAGGGCTATAGGTGAAGGTTTGGGGTGAAATAGATTGGAAATGACACAGCTTCCATTTGAAAAGCTTGATGTATACTATGGTTTTAAGTTTGTTTTGGAGAAACTGGGGGAGGATGCAGTGGATGGCCATGGACCAAATGACTAGGTATGAGCATGCCCAAAGACTAGAGGCTCCCATGATTAGGAACAGTTTAATACTGTTGTAGTGATGAGGATTGATGAGTGTGAAGGCACAAGCCTTCAAGGTGAGTTGATTTTGTTTACTTTTCTTATTAAAATCTGATTATAGAATCCAGGTACAAGAATTGGTAGACCATGTTTATTGTTCAAGCTACCCCAACAGGTCTACAGTGCTTTGGCCTCCCTAGAGTACTGGCTTATGGAACCCCTGGCCTATATCCAATGGTATACTCCACTTAAACCTGCACTGGAGAAAGGCCACCTTATGTATTAGGTGAAAAAGATGCCTCTAAGGAACAGTAACATAGCCCTAGCAGATATCATTCCTATCAGCAGCATACATCAGACATGTTAGCTTATTTCTTATTTTAGTGCTGGAGGTGTTTCAGATGAATGGAAATTAGAAAATGTACTTGATAGCTATGATGATTTCTTATTAAATAACTGGTCCACCAAGTACACTGTGGGTACAACAATCCTGCTGAGGTGCAGGGAAATGTTGGGTCTTGCTGGCCTAGGCTAGTTTGACCAAAGAGAGAGAAACAGCAAAACAGCAAAACAGCAAGACAAAAAGACAGGGGGCTTCAAACAGACTCTGACCCAGACTGGTACTGGTGAAAGATTGACTGGATTATGTAAGCAATAAGAGTGCCAACATAAAGTAAGTAAAGTATCAATTGTGAGGCCAGAGACTGGAGGTTTCCTACAATGCATATCAAACACTGTATTAGGGTGTAATCTTGTATAAAACAAATTTGATCTTCATAAGTCGCCTTTGGAAAAATAAGTTCAATAAAAGCTACTGTATTTATTAAAGCTGTTAAAACCACAGATGAAATGAGTGTTGCTATAGAGCTCTTTGTAGAGCTATATTAGCTGCAAAAGCTGTTATAGTTGGGCCTTTTGGACCCCTATCTATATAGCTCTCTAGTGCAGAACAGTTTTTCCTGATGTATGGGTGATGGGTGCAGCATATGAGGCTCTTCTTGTCTTATGGGAGTCATATTACTAAGAGTCTTAGTAGGTGAAGGGCACTACTGTCTTCTGAATCCTGGCTTGTGGAAAGAGTGATCACACAATATTAATGTGAGTGATGAGACAAATGTATTAGAGTAGAAATGTGACTGAGCAGATGAGTCTGTGATCCGACCCAGTTTGAAATGTAAGCCTGCTAAGCGACAAAACAGTACACCCTCTCATGCCAGGCCAGGCCCAGTAAGAAACACCCCATTGATAAAGTAGTATGAAGTATCATAGTAATTTTAATTCAGACTGGTGTGATAATATAAGGAGGTTGGGACACTGTTCGTACTTTTTAAGTTTCTCAAAAAAATGTCTATTCATCAATATCCACCGCAACCAGCCCATACTGTCATAATCATATATAATTCTATTACAACTGTAATACATAAACTGTTACTGCACCTGCTGTGCCTTGATGAATCTTTGAAAATCCCTAATGTATTACTCACACCTCTGGTTGTTACTTGTTTGGCTACCTGCTGTAGGGAATTTCCCCATAACAGTCAAAAATAGATTGCTTCTCATACTAGGGCCTTTCCATATTATTCCCACACCCCATATTTTCGCATTTTTGGCTACATACTGTGGGAATTATCCTATAATACCAAAAACATTGCCCATTTTGGGAACCTCTACAATATCGAAAATTCCCACACCCTTCCTACCTCACTGTAGCTTCACCACTACACCACAATAGGACCCCCCCTTGTATCTAAGTAGTAGTTTAGTATATACATATATAATATAATGTAAATAACCACTTTTTCTATGATAGCTCCTCCTCCAGGGCCCTTTTAAAATGATGTGGAGTACTAAACATTTTTTTCATTTTTGCCCCTTTCATATGTAAGTGTTCTATGGCATTCAGAACATGTTTATAGGTATATATGAAGAGATTCTAATATTTATTTGACCCCATGAAGTGTCCAACATCAGTAGATATAGTGTATATGTATAAAAACACAAAATGTATTCCCATGTCCCTATTTCTAGGTGGATGGACTTGGAAAACGATTACTAACATCTATTTAATATCACGAACAATGTGTCAAGAGTTCAGGACCATAGGATAAGAAGTTGTTGTGTAGTATTATTTTTTTTTCCTAGTGGTGTACCCCTGTTAATTTTTTTCCTGTAGGACCAGACCCCAAGAAGTGCAAGGTGTCTGTTCAAATTCATATTTAGAATATACCCATCACATAAGTACTCCAGAATATCTACAGGGTCCTTCTATAGAAACATAAATATAATACTTAAAACATCAAAAACGGTCAGTTGAGTTTTTAGTGTTATGGGGTAATTCCCATGGTAGGTAGCCAAAAATGCGAAAATATGGGGTGTGGAAATAATGTGGAAAGGCCCTGGTATGAGAAGCAATCTATTTTTGACTATTATGGGGAAATTCCCATGCTAGGTGGCCAAAAAAGTGACAATTACTAGTAGGGTATGCAAGTACCCTAACAGGAACTTCTGAGTATTATATTATAGGTATTTGTAGACTACCGAAATCCATATATAGTCTTACAACTGTGACAACTCAATGCATAACTATACTTTACAAATAGTCATTATTCATGCATCAACATTCACTTACTATCATAAGGCTTAATGCATTATCACCCCAGGGTGTTGTGCCACAACAGCAGCAGTAGCAGCAGCAGCCATCACAGCCGCAGTTTAATCACAATCATTATACAATTTTTTCCTCTCATCATTGTCGTCCTCCCAGGCCGATAACATTGAAGGTTACTTCACCATCACTTTTAAAATGTGAGTAATAATAAGCTTTAAAAATATTATGTGCCTGACAGTTTGTGTCATACTTGATTATCTGGTAGGTCTGTTCTTTATACTTATGACCAATTGGGATGAGATTGAATCAGCATCAGAATCCAATGCAGCATGGAGAATATATGTGGACATGAAAAAACCTCTGTTGAACTTTCCAATTGTTTTTTTTTGCTTTTGGCATTGTGGGGTGTTACAAGGAATGATAATATGTTGGTTGACTTGGAAAATTCACTGGTAGCTAGTATCTTGATCATTGCTGCAGTCAATGCAGCATTAGGTCATCAGTAAATGTGCAGGCACCTAGTGGCACCTGAACATCCTGGCAGTGACCTGGATGACCTGGTGGCCTGGTAGGTGTTTGCTTCTCACACATGAAAAACTGAAGTTAGAGAAAATATATACTGTGATTTATATGTACATAGTTTTACTTCATCATCTGACAATCTATTTTTATGTTCAGGCATCTGGCTGCACCTGGTCAACACCTGAATGTCCTGGCAGCAACCTAGTGCTAACCCTCACTACATATTGTATTCTCATGGCAAAGTCAATAAGTAGGTTATAATAAAATCTGGGCATTTGAAATTATATACTCTTTTGAGTGAGGAAGAATAAAGTTACTGTGGTGGAATAGTAGGTACATAATGGTTGTTGATAATTAATTCTAACACCATGAGGTCTTGAGTTCAATTCCTGACATTGGCAATTAAAAGTGTTAAAAATGTGAATTTTTTTTGCCTTATTTACTACCTAAAGCTGGCAATCTGGTAGTGATCTGGTATCAGGAAGCTAATCTAGTTATGACAGATTCATATGGACACAGGCTCAAATCAGGTAGCCTGATAACCTGCAGCCAGACTTCTCCAGGCCATCCAGGACTCTTTGCATATTTCCTGATGGTGTGTACGCTCTCATTGAATTTCAGTATAAATGTTTACATCATGTAAATTCAGGTGTGATTTCATCAGTTGCTGATTATGTCACTGTATGCCTTTCACAGCACTGAGGGTATGGGCAAGTAATTCATGAATATTATTATTAACTTAATTTTTGATTAATTTTACAGGAGCTGTCAAACTCAAACACGAGGTGGATGGTGTTCCAATTAATGCAAGTATATCCATACATTTTGGTAAATCTTGCAACCTTCTTATTTTTGGTGGCACTTGGCATTGTGGTCAGGAAACCGCATACAGCAATGCATGTTCTTACATGGCAATTGGGGTTTGGCATATCTTGTTCCATTATTCTGGTCATTTATTTAATTCATATTTACTGCTTGTGTGCCACTACTATTTACATCCGTGATGACACATAGGTCACAATTCAAACTCTATGTAGCGCTGTGTGCTTTATATGTGACTGGTATTCAATGTGAGACCACGACAAAGAGTGGCACCCAATATGCTATCGTTGATGAAGCTATCTAGGCCCTCAAAATGATGCTCACCAAATCAAACTGTGCTCATGATATGCAGATACAAAGTAAGCACTGAGTGACACTCTAGATGTTCAACTCTTTGCTTAGAGCTGCATGAACAGTATCTCAGTCCATCCAATGCAGGATGTGCTATTTGAAGGGCTTTTGATGCTCAACTCAACACCATTAGTGAACTGGTGGATCTCTGAGAAGAATATATATAACAAAATATAGCATATAATCATTAAAATCTGTATAAATCTGTTATCGATAATCATATTGTCATTTTTGACCTTATCGAGGAAAGAAAAGTTCTAATTTTCCTACACCAGCTTATAATTAAAAAAAGACCCTCACATCACTCAAGCTTGAATTTGAAGGGAAGGTGGAGCAAAAACTAATGATTAAACTAGATGATTCACAATTGCCATGTAGGATTTAAGTTTCGCAATGTCAAATATAAGCACGAAAGCCAGAATCTTCCAGAGAACAATAATGTTGCTCAGAGTGAGCAAGAACTGACTACATGAATTAAAACTGCCACATCAGCAGTAAGGTTCACAACTTTCAAGCTAAGACTGAAAGCCTGTTGTGCAGAACATTCTGGCGCTGGCCTCACAATTGATGTTTTACTTACTTTATGTTGGTACTCTTACTGCTGACATAATCCAATGAATCTTTGATCCAGTACCAGTATCTGTCTGAAGTCCAGTCTGAAGTCCACTGTCTTTTTCTTGCTGTTTTTCTCTCTGTGGGCACTGAGCCTAGAGCAGAGACCCTTTAGGGTCGAACTAGCCTAGGCCAGCAAGACCCAATATATTCTCTACACCCAGTGAAGAAGTTGTTTGCACATTGTGTTCAATTATCAGAGGATAAATAGAATGTGTATCAATGAAGTCAAGATAATAAAAAGCTTACCATGAGGGCCAGAAGAAATTTTCTTCTTAAATTTTCCCATGTTCAATGAACTTGCTCAGAGCAAGCAGTAACTAGCTTTTCTGACAACTTAAACATTATTCTAGACTCTGCAATCATATATACTTTTTAATACAAACCTTGAAATCAATGTGGTACACTAGTAGTACAGTTGTAATCCACAAAATTGTAACACAAGCTTGTAGAGGTGTTAGTTATACAAATCACATAAATCAAAACTCATGGCTTACACATAGGTGTAGCACCACACCCTAGTGTTGCAATAACATGATCGGACTGATCCCCCTATTTTTTTTTCCTGCCTTATACTGCTTTATGATGTTCCCATTATTTTTTTGAATAGCATTATTGATTGCTGCCTTATTTCATATCTCTTATCTTGTACCCTGTACCCTTACCCTTAACTCGGTAACCCTGCCCTAAAGTACTCTTTACCTATAAGTAGTCGATCTGCTTGTTCTGTATTCTCTAACTTGAATCTACTCAGTCTTCTGAATAGAACTTCCTCGAGCAAGATCGCTCTTGTATACAACTTCACTTACCTTACCGGAGAGGGCCGGTGTGATATGTTATTTTTTTGCATTGGAGAGAGAAACATGTGTGACAATCTTAAAACACACAGCGCACAAGAATGAGAAAAATGTAAACGGATGGGGCAGTCTGTGCAATGTCCTCATATGTTTTTTTCACGCAAACATAAATGAAACATATATGCGCATATTAGCGCCCACTTTCCTAACCTTCCAGAATATGCCCGTAATGTGTCAATTATGATATCATTGCAAAGCAGTATAGTAGTACAAATGGCAGCTATTCCATAGCAGCGGTATCAAAAGCAGTGGGGTGATAAAAGAGACTTGAGTGAATGGAAAAGACAGACTCGGAGGTCGCCGTCGCAAACTGACTTGCCCAAGGTCCAAGAGCTGTTGGCAACCTGTCCGAGCGAGCAAACAGTTAGAATAGTGTCGACAAACAAAAAAATCACACACCAATAGAGCAGCCTCTGTTTCATATTTCTGGTGTGGATAAGTCCATCAATCAATCAGTGCAAGGGAACCTATTACGACAGAAGTTGTGTTCGAACTGGGATGGTTAACGAAGAGAGTTCATCCTCTAAGTTATCAATCAAGAGTCGGAGTGTCAATATGCCCGGTAGCCTCAGCCATAGGGATATGACGGAAGGATAGGTAAGCTTCTAAGGCGAAGCCGAAGATGGGTTTCACTGTTGACTATGAAGTCTAGGCGAGAGATTGGTATCGGCTCAAAGACGAATAGTCTAAGAGAATCAAAGATAATATCGACTCAAGGATAGTGATCCAAGAGTATAGCAGTTCATGATCAGGTTCAGAAGAACAGATAATCATTCAGGTAAAACCCAGTAGATTCAAGTTAGGGAAATACAGTACAATGGAGTCAACTATATATAGGGGAATAGGAACAGTGTTCAGGGCAGGTCAGGGAACTAAAGATAGATATATCAGGAAGGTAGGGTCGAGGGTATATGACCATGAGGTCAGGGATCACGGTTTGCGAGAAGATCAAGGGAAATAGAAGTACAGGCCGTGAGGCGGAAGATCAAGGGTTCAAGGAAGCGTCTAGCTTCTGTCACAGAAGGTCAGGGTTGGCAGGGATCAAGAAGTGTGCGTCAAGCATCGTGGTGAATCGTGAAGAGGTGATAGTCGTGACAGGGTGAAAGGGTGAGAAAAGAAAAGATAGGGGGGCCATGTTACTGTAACAGAACCGGCATCTTACCTTGTGCTGATCCAACATCAGATTTCCATAGTAGAGACAAAACTCTTCCATTGTGCCACTTGTCTTTGTGCTCTTGAGCCAGCAAAGTGCACACAAGTTTCTGTTTAGAATTTGTGAGTACTAGTAGTGTGTCTGATAATGAATCACTTACCATCTGTTCTTTGTAGCACTCGGACACATCTTTACTGATGTGCCTCCAGACTTTGGCTTGCTGACCGTTGCTTTGAGAGCGCTGGTGCTGCCGATATCAGTGCTGGAAGCTGCTGCAGAGTCCTGTGGGTCTGGTTCGAGAGGGGCAGCTAAGCTCACTTTAGCTGCAGCTAAAGCAAGTGTCAAACTAACAGATGCCATTAGGACCAGATCAGTGCAAAAACAAGTGCGACTTACAGAGGATTATTGACCGTAATTTTCATGGGTCTTGGAGCAACAAAACTTGTCTCAGTGGGGATATTTTCCTTGTTGTGGTCGAGGCTGCAAGGCTTTGCAGGAGACATTGGAGGTGTTACGCTGAGAGCATAGACTCAGGTAAGAGCTCTGTACTAAGTCTCAACGTGAGACGAAGATAATGCAGAGCTTCGTTATCGTTATCGTTGGGGTCAGAGCTTGGTGACAAGAGTCGGCAAGCAAAGACAAGACTTAATGGTATCGATCTAGTAAAGACACTAAGACGAAGAGTCTTTAGTGAAATCGTATACGAGAGCTGTCTTGCTCAAGGAAGGTCTATCAGAAGACTGAGTTGATTCAAGTTAGAGAATACTAGACAAGATGATCGACTACTTATAGGTAAAGGTCAGTTCAGGGCAAGACTACCGAGGCAATGGTAAGGGTACAGGGTACAAGATAAGAGATACAAGATAAGACGGCGATCAAGGATACTGTACAAGAAGATGATGAGGCGCCATATGGTAGTATAAGATAGGAGAAAAAGATAGGGGGACCCGGTCCGAAGTATGTTATCGTAACATTACCTCCCATTCAAAGGTTTGAAGTCACCGACTTCAATCATCCTGGTTGGAATAGTAGATGGGGTCAACGTCAATATCTGCCAACATGGCGATGGCATCGAGTTCATTCTCTTCCTGTTCTTCTGCAACGCGAGCACGCTCATGGTCAAAGGCAGCCTCGAGCTTAGCCATTTCTCCATGAAACCTATCAGCAGATTTTCCGCGACGAAGGAGCTTCTTGCCTTTGAGGAGGGGACAGAATGGGGTAAGGTGCTTGGGAGCGTATTTGCCACAAATGCGACACTGGTACCTCTTGCAGTGCTTGTGCTTGTGCCCCCAATTGTTGCAAGTACAACAGATGCAGTTGAAGGGATAGGTTTGAGTCGTTTCTCCAGCTTCATACTGTGCTCTCTCGACGGAGTATTGTGCAGCAGTGGTACATCCTGGTGCAGATTCGAAGTCGTAATGCTTGTAATGATGTTGGCTTAAAGGAAGCCCCATAGAGAAAAGCAATCTAGGCTTCATCCGAGTAAGCCTTTGCGCTCTGCGGAGAATGTCCATCCTATCGTCAAGATCAACGGGCGTAGTAGGAGGTGGGACAGGGATAGGGGCAGCGTTTTGCAAGGGAGAGTAATGCAAAAGTTCAGGGGAAAGTGTCCTTGACTGGGACGGGGAAATATCAATGGGGAGTTGCTGCTCTTCTTCTTCGACTTTGGGGGGAGGCGTACTGGGAGGGGATAGACCGAGGAATGAATAATAGTCCTGAGCTGGCTGGGCTACAGGAGGGGGTGTGTATGGCACATAGAGCGAGCTGCTACGCTCTACTACTTCTTCATCTTCTTCGATGATTAGGGGAGGGGTCGGAGTCGTACGCCTCATTGCTGCGATGAATGGCTCGGGAGGTGGATTAAACTCGTTTTCATCTTCTATCCTCCTGATTGCGTCATCGAAATCAACAGTGAGTCAGATGGCATTCAAGACTGCATTCTTGATCTTGCTTTGGTTGTATCTGATGGGGATCGCACCAAGACTGGTGGAGGAGTCGAGTTGGAACTGCATTGCTGCGGGAGTGAGGGCGTCTGCTGCCCAGAAAATGATGATGAGTTCTTTGAGGGTGGCATTGCCGACCCTTTCTACATAGGCGTCAAGCCTCATAGCATATTGGATATCGAGAATAACGGCTTCCCACATGGCCCGATGCTGGCCAGGGGTTTGGGGACGAGTGAAGGGGTTGTTTTCAAAGAAGTTGGTGATACTGTGGTCGGAACCATAAGAGCAGCTGGAGCGGTCAGACATGTTGGTTTTAGAATCAAGGTAGGTTTAGAGGCCTAGTGCTCTAGAGACAAGCTTGAGTCTCTTCTTATAGGCGTTGAGAAGCTCCGCTGCATTTTCAAGTTCCGTTTCAAGGATCCATGAGTTCTCAGATTCAGGGTATCCAACCCAAGATACGAGATAACGACATCTTGTGCCTGCCCCTTTGTGCGAGAGTATGGCTTTGATTTCGTAATGTTCTTCTCCATTGATAAGGTCAGGAGGTGGTTCGGTGAAGTTCGGACCGTGTATCTCTGTCTCTCGATAGGAGGATAGTTCAGAAGCATGGAACGTGGAGTGAACTCTCCAGGTTTTCGGTAGCTTCAATTTGAACGTGATAGGCGATAAGACTTCTGTGATCTCGAAAGGACCATATCGCTTAGGGGCTAGCTTCTTTGAGGGAAGTCGTGTGATGAGATGTGCTGCGGAGAGCCAAACTTTATCACCACGTTTCCATGGTTCGTACTTCTGTCCATGAGATCTTTCAGCCATTCGTTGTTGAGCGGGGCTGTGGGGGGCTAAGGCTTCTTCTCTGATCTTCTGAATATGTCTGATGCGGTCTTCTGCGGCTGGAAGGGTGGAGTCAGGGAAAGCGTGGGGGTATCCGCGAGGTTCATATCCCATCATTAGGGAGAATGGGGAGGCATTTCTGGCACTGCCTTTTCTGGAGTTGTGAACGAATTCTGCCATAGGAAGGTGACTTGCCCAATCGTTAGGGTTCGTCCAGCAATATATCCGGAGGTAGGTCTCGAGTTCTTGATTCATTCGTTCAGTTTGTCCGTCGGTTTGGGGATGATAAGCAGTCGAAAGAGCGACTTGATAGTTCAGGAGTCTTCCAAGTTCTTTTGCGAGCTTGGAGGTGAACTGCGGTCCTCTATCTGATATGATTTTGTCGTAGAGACCGAATCTAAGGAAAACTTTCTCGAAGAAAAGTTGGGCCACTCCTTCTGCGGTGATCGTTTTTCTGCAAGGGCAGAGAATTACCCCCTTCGTAAGGCCATGGTCTACCACGACCATGATAGAATCAAAATCTAAAGACGGGGGAAGGTCGGTGATAAGGTCAACGGAGACCTGTGAAAAGGGGCGGGAGGCGGTGGAGGAGATCGGCAATAAAGGAGGGGTGGTAGGATGTGTGTTCGGTTTCATTTGCTGACATGTCGCACAACCATCAACATATTTTCGGATATACATCCCCATTCCTGGCCACCAGTAGGCTTTCTTTACATTCCATTCAGTGATAATGCGGCCAGGATGTCCGGCAGTGGGGTGATCATGGTGAAGGATGAGGATACGATGGCGAAGATCCGAAGGAACATAAGCGCAATTCTTATAAAAGAGGACATCATCCTCAAACTTCCAGTCAGAAAGCGCTGATTTCATAAGGGGAGCGCATACGCCATTTAAGGCATCTAATGCGGTACGGATGGTAGCATCATCGGAAGCATCGTGAAGGAGTTTGAAGTCTTCTGCAAGTTCAGCATCGATGAGATTGACGAACAGTGAATCGGGAAGAAGGATAAGATCTTCGTTGTCAGACCCAGAGAAGGCATGATCAGACCGGCGAGACAGGGCATCGGGGGCAGCGAGTTTGGACCCGGGAACATGATGGAAAGTGAGATCATAGTTGCATAGAGTTAGCTGCCAACGAGCCTGTCTTTGAGTGAGTTTCTGTGCGGATCTGAAATATAGAAGGTTCTTATGGTCGGTAAAGATGATGACCGGGTGAGGGTTTCCTTCGAGGAAATGTCTCCAAGCTTGTAAAGCGCGGATGACAGCAAGGAGTTCTCTGTCATAGATCTGATAATTTCGTTCGGACGGGTTTAGGGATTGGGAAAGATATCCGCAAGGATGGTACGCTCCGTTTTCATCTGTTTGAAGGAGTACTGCTCCTGTAGCAAACAACGATGCATCTGTTGCGAGTGCGAATTGTCGAGTAGGGTTGGGGTTTCGGAGGACAGGTTCAGAAAGAAAGCAGTGCTTCAGCTTCTGGAAAGCTTCTTCACAAACACTTGACCAAGAGAAGACATTGTCTTTCTTTGTGAGGTCGATCAATGGGCGAGCGATATCGGAGTAATGGGAGATGAAGTGTCGGTAGAAGTTGCAAAATCCAAGGAATGATCGAACTTCTTTAACGGAAGATGGGGAAGTCCAATTACTGATCCCTTTCAATTTTGCTGGATCCATAGCGACTTGTCCTGGTCGAATAATCATTCCGAGATATTCAACTTCTTGAGCATCAAAAGTGCATTTCTCTGGTTTGAGAAAGAGTGATTCTTTCCTAAGTTTCTGCAGAACTCGTCGAGTTCGCTCTTTCTGCTCCTCCAAGGTGTCCGAGAAGGATGTCATCCATATAGACGATGAGCCATCCTTCGTTGATTTCAGTTGCGAAAGTCTGATTCATGTATGCCTGGAAAGTTGCAGGAGAATTACATAGTCCGAAAAACATGACTTTCGGTTCAAAGAGGCCAAAGGAGGTGGAGAACGCGGCCTTCCATCTATCATCAGGGTGTATGAGGATATTGTTGTAGCCAGAGCGGACATCTATCTTGGTGAAGAATTTGGCATCGCTCAGTTTTGCAATAAGAGGGGGAATTAGAGGGAGGGGATAGGCATTCTTTACGGTCCATTCGTTGATGTACCTGTAATCTTGGCAAGGTCTTAACGATCCGTCCATCTTTCCAACGAAGAAGAAGCCTGATGCTTGCAGAGATTTTGACGGAGTGATAAAATCCTTTGCTACATGTTCGTCTAGGAATGCTTTCAAAGCATCGGTTTCTTTCGGGGATAGAGGATAAGCCCTGGATGATTTCGGGATGAAGCCTTCTTTGGTGTCAATTCTATGATCAAATCCAAGGCAAGAGGGGGGAAGTTTGTTCAGGCCGTCTTTTGCGAAGATGTCAGCGAACTCATGGAGATATTCAGGAACAAGTTCTTCGAAGGTTTTCTTCTTCTTCGCTTGAGCATCCTCCATAGCAAATTCCTGCGCTTTATTGCTTGTTTTGGTGTATTCTTGCAAAGCAGCAAGTGTCCAAATGTTTCTAAGTGGAGTTTGTCTGGTAGAGGTTTCTTTCTTGGAGGTCCCGTCACGGGTTAAGGGAGAGTCAAAGGTGATGTTTTCGATGAGTCGAACACTGGTTCCATCCGCAGCATATTTGATTAAAACTTTGTCATCGGATAAGGGAAAAGTGGAAATATTATCAGGGTGTGGGAGGAATTGGGTGTTTCCAACCCATACATCTTCCATTGCGTTGAAGTCAGGGAGTTCGGTAGAGGTCTCTTCAGGTTTCTTGGATTTCTTCTTCTTCTTCTTCTTCTTCTTGATTTCTTCTATACAATGTTCTTTCTCATTTGAGAGCGTTTTGAGAGGGTGAAAAGAACCAGTTTCTTCTTTTTCAATAATCGCTTTCTTGGCTTCGAATAAGAAGGGTTCTACGTGATTCTTTCTTCTTTCAAGATTGACTTCGGTTTCAACAATTTTGGATCGGGGTGATGAGGAGAGGGATATCGTATTCTTCGTCCAGTCAATGTCTGGGTTCATAGCGGAAAGCCAAGGTTTCCCAAGGAGTATGTTGTCTTGAGCAGAGAGCTGGGTGATATTGAATTTTCCCCACATGCATCTTTTGTCAAGCCTGATGGGAAGAACGCAGTAATGGGATACCATTCCCGCTTTCGAGTTACTTCCATCCACTGTGGTGATATGGAAAGGTTTTCGGAGTTTGTGTGAGTTAATCTTGTGTTTCACGACGAAGTCTCTGTCAATGAAAGAGCCTCCAGCTCCAGAATCAATAATGGTGGTGGTTTCAACGGTTTTCGTGCTTTTTGTAGAGAAGAGTGTCACTGGGACACGAAATTCATTGCTTCGTCCTACAGTCTTAGTATACAGCACGTAAAGGGAGGAGTCTGACGTTGATACAGATCCTCTGTTTAAAAATCCACTCGGTTGGTATCCATATCTTCTTCGTTGGTTTCATCATCAGGGGTTCTAGCCCTTCCCTTTCCTTTCCCTTTTCCTTCAGACGCTCCTGCGGCTCTAGTTTTGGTTTTCTTCTCAGGGCAATCCCTCGAGCGATGTCCTTGCTGAGAGCAGTTGAAGCAAAGACCTTTCTTGAAATGGTCATCACGCTGTTGGGGGGATAAGGTTCTATCCACATACATTGCATCGGGGTCTTGTTGATGGTGGAAAGTGGGTCTGGAATTGTTTCGTCCCTGATTGGAACGATTCCCAGATCCTTTCTTTGATTGGCTGTTGTTCCTATTGTTCGCACTCCTGAATGCTTGTTCCATTTGCCAATTGGCACTTTGCTGGGTGGCAGCGGTGTACCATTTTTCTATGGTGTTTGGGATTTCGGAGGATCCATGGACCGCTTTCCTCAATCCATCTTTTAACCCTCTCTTGAAGAAGTACATCTGGGAGACTTCCTCTCTAACCGTAGCTAAAGCGGTGAGGAGTTTAAATTCTGCGATATATTCAGAAATTTCTCCAGTCTGCTTGAGAGCTTCGAGCTTGGTCAAGGCGTCGGTTTTGACGTCGATGGATTGGAATGCAGTAGTGAACTTTGTTTCAAAGTCGGTCCATGATCCGAAGGAAGGGGTCGCTCCGCTGTATGCGTTTGCATAGAAGGTTTCTGCCCAAAGTGCGGCAGTTCCCCCATTCATGTATGCAAGCGCAGTAATGATTTTCTTTTTGTCGTCGGAGTAGGTGTCAGAGTTGGCATAATGGTATGCTTTGATGCTATACATCCATCTGGTTGCTTGGGATGTATTGCCATTGAAATCTTTCGGAGAACCGATCTTTAGTTCAGGGACTTTTGACATGGTTAATGGTCCTGCTGGTGGAGGTACCGGTGGTCTGGGTAGAATCGGAGTAGAAGGTCTGGGTAGAGCTGGTGGAGGTCCAACAATAGGTGTTCTAGGTGGGACAACAAATCCTCTCGGTGGAGGAGGAGGAAAGAATTGTCTTGGGGTGGGTTCTACTGGGATGTCGTCGGAGCTTTCAGAGGAGCTTTCAGAGGTAAGGACAACATCATCAGGATCTTCTTGTGGGAATGAAGACGTCTTGACTATTGGCCCTCAAGATATGAGGAGCCGGTAGGAAACTTGAATCTTTTGTTACGCTGAGAGCGTAGACTCAGGTAAGAGCTCTGTACTAAGTCTCAACGTGAGACGAAGATAATGCAGAGCTTCGTTATCGTTATCGTTGGGGTCAGAGCTTGGTGACAAGAGTCGGCAAGCAAAGACAAGACTTAATGGTATCGATCTAGTAAAGACACTAAGACGAAGAGTCTTTAGTGAAATCGTATACGAGAGCTGTCTTGCTCAAGGAAGGTCTATCAGAAGACTGAGTTAGGGGGACCCGGTCCGAAGTATGTTATCGTAACAGGAGGTGGCAATAACTCAGGACTTGGAGAAGCTCCAACAACAGGCAGCTGCAAATAGATTCTGTAGGTGCGGGAGTCTGTGGCGACAGAGATAAGGGTGGATAAGTGGTACTCATCGTTACCGCAAGTGGTGGCAGGGTGGGGAACTTGAAAGTGGTGGGTTTTCGATATCAACTGCAGAATATTAATAGTGATACAAAATTGAGATGAAAAAAACCTTTGATTTTCTTCTCAGCAACTTTGGGCTTGACCAAACTCAATGATTGCCTGCATTTCTTGCCCTTGTGTGAGTTGCTATTCTCCTCATCACTGTCATATACCGTACACTGAGCCCCTGAATCATATCCCATCTCTCCCAACAAACAATGTCCGGACCTCCGAAATGTAGCCAAGCTATACCTTAACCCTATCCCTACCCCTCGGCAGGATAACTCCGCATCCCAGTCTCCACCGGACATACCCCTCAGCAGGATCTGCCCTGTTTCCCATATACATCGGACGTCCTATACGTCAGACGTCCTATACGTCGGACGTCCTATGCATCGGTCCTCCTCCTGTATACCTCGGATCTCCTTTTCGTCGGACGTCCTATTCGTCGGACGTCCTATTCGTCGGACGTCCTATTCGTCGGATGTCCTATTCGTCGGATCCCACTCATGTCATCCACTCGTCCACTTGTCCGCTCGTCCACTTGTCCGCTCGTCCACTCGTCCGCTCGTCCACTCGTCCGCTCCTCCTGTATTCGTCGGACATCCTATATGTCAGACCCGCTCGGGTCCACTTAACCCCTAAGCATCGGACCCTAAACATCGGACCTACTCAGATCCTGAGCTTCGGACCCAGGTCCACTTAACCCCTAAAACATCGGATCCACTTCACAGTTCATCTCTGTCCCCATTTCCTGTGATCCGCTTGACAGTTCATTTCCGGTCCTGCTCCTATTCTGTTACCCCATTTGTATAGTCCCCTTGTCCTAACCCCTATATGCCCGGATCTGTTTGACAGTTAATATCCGACTTCATTCTCGATCACACCTCCTATGCCCGTATCCATTCGATACTTCATCTCCATCTCTGTTCCTGTATTATTTTCCTTGCACCTGTCAGTTTAGCCTTTCCGTATGTTCCTCTTGTTGACCCAGATCTCCGCCGACTCCGTCCCCGTCGCACGTGTCCATAGTATATAATACCTTGTAAACTCGTAGTAGTTTCCTCAGTTCAAATATCACCTTAGATTATCCTCATTCCTGTTTCCTCGGACCCGGATCCATTTCCATGGGCCCGGGTCCACTTCCCTGTCCAACCTCTGTGTCCTGGGATTGATTCCTCGGGCTATACTCCGCCTCTACCTTCGGGTAGTCTACCTCTGTCAGTTTCTACTCTAGACATTGTCTAGTGTAGCCTTACCTCTACCTTCTGTCCTTTCGGACATCCTGTCCTTCTGTCCTTTCGGACATCCTGTCCTTCTGTCCTTTCGGACATCCTGTCCTCTCGGACTTCCTGTCTTTCCGTCCTTACACCTGTCTGTTCTGTCCCCCACGTCCGCCGGACTAAAGCCCCTATTCTCCGGGTGTACTAAGCCCCTATTGTCCGCCGGACTAATCCTCTTATGTCAGCCGGACTAACCCTATGATCAGCCGGACTAACCCTCCTTACGTCGGCCGACGAACCCTCCTTACGTCGGCCGGACTAACCCCCTGAACATCGGCCTGACTCTTCCTCAAAAAGCCTACCAGACTTGTCCCCTTGAAGTCCACCGGGATTCATCATCCTCCCTCGGACTTTGTTTCTAGCCTTCGGAAATTAAGGGCACGTACTCGGGTAAGGGGCGCAGCGCACGAGCTGAAGCCAAGCCCTTCGGATCCGCCCTTTGAGCACGGTCTTAACAATCACTCCCCTTCTTCAACTTCCAGTTGCCTTCATCATCAAGATGAGTTTGGCGCCATGCAGGGTATGATGCACCAGCAAGATGGTCAAGTTTCCACCCATCATTCATCAACTTGAAAAATGGGTGAGTGTTTTCGACAATGGTATGAAAGATATGTTGTCCAGTCATGCACAGCTTGCCCCATGACTTCGGAGCAAGGCCACAATTTGTTAGCTCACAAAACCCACTGCAGACCACTTTACGTGCGCCTTTCACCATTAATTCTGAAACAGGCTTGCCATTTTCATCCTCGAGATAGGCCACCTTTCCATGACTGACAAGTTCAGCCTCGGCAGCCTTATCTAACCACTCCAGGAAGTCATCTTGAATCCAGAATCAAACACAAGGGTGTGTTACTGTTTTGATGTCAGTAGTTGCCAGGAGAGGGATTTATGAGGCAGGTTCAAGTTTGAGTGGATCTGTGTGCGGAAGGGAGACAGCATTCACGAGTTATTGGAACATTGACCTTTCATGCAGTGTGAGCGATGTAACTATAATAAACATGCTAGACTCACTTGATGGTATTACATTCTGTAGTGACCTTGAGTATTTGCTGCTCGAGGGCCTTGCAATGTTCCTGAAATGCCAATATTTACTGATTTTCAAGCATATATGTGCCTTAAACAGTTTTCATTAGATAAGACACTATAAGAATCAGCTTACCTGTGTGTATGGCATATTTATATTCAACTGTGGGAGTCGTTGTTGTGGGGCAGAATCCGTAAATGGATGCTCTGGTAATGGTGATGCGCCAGATAGGGGGGAAGGTCCCAAAGAATACTCTCCTCCCCAACATGGATTTTGCAGCAGATTCTGACTACTTGGAAGTAAATGATGTGCGCTCCCACTAGAATAGGGACTGCTTTCGAACATACTGTTGAGGCCAATAATTAGTTAGAGAGAAAGGACTTATGCATGTAAAATGTCAGTGATATGAAATTAGAACTCCGCTGGTATTTACCGAGGTGTACTGACATGGTTCCAATCCCATGAACTTGGTGTGTACCTTGGTCTTTCATTATGAACTCTATTATTATTAACAAAACTGATACCATCAGCATCTGTGGGGACATGATCTTCCTCAAAATTGATAATGTCCTTCCAACATGGAGCCACTATTGCTTCAAACTCAATGTTGACACTCCTGGAACCAAGGTAAGTCAAGTTGCCTTTGGATGTGTCTTATACATATGTAGCTTTGACATTCAACAGACAATTGTTTTATGTGTCCACCAACCACAAGAACCAGACTCCAAGCCCACGGAGACCGAGTTGAAGCAAGAGGTCAAAGAAATGATGCCATCAAGTTCAAGGAGGAGGATACCATGGTAGCTGATGTGGAGGACATATCTGACGTGAAAGTCAAGGATGAGGACGAGGATGCGGAATCACTAGATGGAGTCCTGACCAGGTGCATCATATGAGTCCATATTTATTTGCTCACAAGTTTGAGGTCATACTACCACAGATGCCCAGTCTCCCCCTGCATGCACTTGGGTCAGCACACCAGAAATCCTGACCCCGCAACATGGGACATCCTACGTGCACAAAAGTGCCCTTGGCGTCACATTGTGAGACTGTTTGAAGCATCCAAGATTCCACACAGGGTTGTGGAGCTTGAGGCTGTGAGAGTGAAGTGAAGGAAGTTTGAAGAAGAAGAGTTGTGACTGTTTTAGGCTGTTTTTTTAGGCATGTCTTGAGAATCTGTACTTTTTTTTTTTTGATGCACATCTTTAGATCCACGAGTGTTTACCCCAAGGTAATTTTGCATGAACAATTGTATTATACCTGCTGTTGTACATCAAATGTTATCTTTGTACTATTCTGCTTCTGTGTCAGCCTCCAGATCATCATCTTCCTCCTCAGTATGTATTCCGAGGTTCAATATGTCTAACCCAGGCTTCTCTAACGCAAAAACCCGGTGTGGGTGAGGAAATAGAGATGTGAACTCCGGAGAGTCACAAGGATATCTACCTCAAGAGGCGAGCTTAGTAGATTCGTCCCTTAGGGGATGCTACTGAGGCAATCTCTCTAAATGATGAGAGGGATCAAGAGAAAGGCTCAAGTCGGATGAGCACGAAGGCGCGCGGGGCTGGTACGATGAACGCGTGGAACGCGCTGTACCAAACATTCTTTCTCTGGCCTCACAATTGATGATTTACTTACTTTATGTTGGTACTCTTACTGCTGACATAATCAAATGAAGTTTTGACCTAGTACCAGTATCAGTCTGAAAGTCCCCGGTCCTTTTGTCTTGTTTCCTTGTCTGTTTCTCTCTCCTTGAGCACTGAGCCTAGAGCAGAGACCCTTTAGGGTTGAACTAGCCTAGGCCAGCAAGACCCAACATTTCCCTGCAGCTCAGCAGGATTGTTGTTCACACAGCGCGAGTTATGCGGAAGAGTCGGAATACACACGGTATGCATGGAGTAGAGGGACAATGGCGGAAGACAGTAGGAACTCTCCTTGAACTGGAAGACAAGCCTTCACAAGACTAGGAAGATGATAGACAAATGCAGTGATGTTATTAGCGCTCTATGCGCAACTAAGCAGAAAACAGATAGTGAGTCCAAGTAAGGGAAAAGTAAAGTAAGTCTGAAATCCTCTGAGCCTTCTAGATATGTAGGTCGCTATGCGCGCTCTCAGGGTAATGAAATGTAAGGGAAGCGGATAGGCTGCGTGGAAGTGTATAGGGAGCGGATGTGTATGTAACAATATGTAACAAGACCCTGGATGTGGTCAGAGACGGAGATGACAGTGAGAGTACGCACCAACGGTACTGGACAGACAGGACAGGACATGGGAGGGTATTCCTATCAATGTGCCGGGCTGCGGAAGGGTGCAGAATGTTGCTGATGTGTCGCGTGCTCTGCAGAAGAGCGCGGAAGGTCGCGTGTGTCATGCATGTCTCTATAGGACTGTGCATACCTGAGGATAGGGATGAGGTCGATGTATAAATGGGGGGATACGAGCCTGTAGAGATATAACTCTCTACACCGGTCCTCTGTAATACCTGACAGCATCGTTGGTTTGTGAGGGATCATAGCGACTATGCTCAAGATATTGTTGATAGTGACAGCTACAGTCTCATCAAGAAGCATGCATGAGGCAACCATTTGCGGGGATAGTTTGAGGAGCGTGGTGTCAGGAGGTGAATACAATTGAACCATTGTGATATCAATAACATGCCAAGCATTTTCATTGTGGTCCTCTACTATGGCTAAATGTGTGAAGTACAGGACTTCTGCAAACCACACCTGGCCATTGAATTTGAGCTAAGTACAGTTGGGATTAAAGGATATTGATATTGATAAACTAATTTAGATGCACACCTTAACTTTGCGAGATATCCGAGTCTGCTCGATTGGTTTCAAGGCTTCCCTCTAAGCAGAACACACAATCTGTCCATTGGGTAAATGTAATCGTGCCCATTGCTTGATGTGAGGGAGAGGCCAATCTCCAAGGAAAGTGGTGATTGCATGCGCGTACACCCAAACTGGATGCTTTGAAGTCTTATCATGTTTGCGTAATAATGCATAACCACCACCGAGGTCCACCGCGCCATCAGGTAGGCCATTAGTAGATTTGTCGAGTTCCGGAATGACAGAGAGCAGAGTATTGACCTTACAATGACGTACACCTTCTTGTGATAAATTTGTGTAGGGATTAGATAGATGGCTGACAGATTTCTTGTCCCAGATTACCAATGGTTCTTTCCATTGTCCACTGGGCATAGCAGATGGGCGGCCTTTCCGCAATGTCTCTGATATGATATGGCTCGTCTGATGAACACAGGGTCGCACAAAGTGAATCTGGTCTTCCTTTTGTTGGTAGTAGTAGAGCTTGAAGTCACATTCCCATGTACAGAAAAGTGTGTGGGCATTTTGCAAATCTTTGGAGCTGATTTGGTACTGGCACATCAGCTGGAAGGCACAAATGAGCTGGCAATGGTGAATCCAATATTTCTTGGGGAGGACATTGTAGAGCAGAGCAAGACCGAATGTATATAATTGAAACTCCCACATTTTGTATCCAGTATTAAGTTTTTCCGCGGCAATTAGACATACGGAAAACAGAGACCACTCTTACCAAACACCCACTCATTCTCAGCCTCAGTCCATCTTGTTGCCTCAGAGTTCCATTTTGTATGACAACTGATACAATGCACCTTGCAGGCAACCTTAGCGACCTCCTTCTTGCACTATGGCGTGGAACTTGGGAATGGGCCGTGTTTCGAGATGACGATACCTGGACCATTCACGGACTTGCTGTTGAGGCAGTGGTGGAACGGTGCCAGAGAGACAGAGGCATCGGACTCGAACCAAATGCAAAGGACAAAGCAACTGGAATGGGTGAGAAATAGCTACAGACATGCACAAAGTATATCTACTGAGTGCCTCGAGGCCCAGGCAAGACCCCTGGCACCCCTGGCAGACCCCTGGCCCTTTCCCCTGGCCAAACCTAACTGCTACAGTGGGTCCATATCTTCCTGGTTCTTTCGACCATAAACCTCACAACATTGTGGGTCACGAGCTGGCGTAGATTTTCTGTGTAGTCATCAGACCCACCCAATGGTATTTGTGTGACATTGACATTGATACTAGGGTGGTGTCATATCCCGTACCTGAACCTTCTCATCCGGTCCGGTCCACCCGGTCCCTCGGGCCCAGTCTAGAATTCATTTCCCCTGAGTCCCCATTTGTATACACTTCTTTCTGCCCCTATGTGCCTGGATCCTTCTGACAGTTAATATCTGGTTCCATTCTGATCCTTCTGTTAGTCTATTCATTTTAGAGTTTAAAAGTCCAGTTGCAAGACCGAAAAAAGACCGCAACCAGACCAAAACCGGACCGAAAAAGACCGGACCTCAGTTGCCAGTTGCCTCAGGTCCAGAAAAGTCCGGTTGCAGTTGCCTAACTTTTGCGAAAAATGAAAGACCGGTCCAAGACCAGTTTGAACCGGTCCATTGTGGGACTGGTTGCCTATATATGGGTAGTACTCATCTAGGCAATTCTATCAGTGGTCTGACCTTCAAAACCAGTTGAGATTTGGGAAAGTTACAAGCATTTTAAAAATGGCTCGTATAAATCTGTGGGGCGTGTTTTTAGGCTTGTTGGCACTGAACCAGGGATTGATTTCCAAGCTTAAAAACCTTTACCAGTGTGTTCGTAGACCTCAAAAATGGTATGGAACATCAAATTTAGATAACTCTTGATGATTTATCATGCTCCAAGACTAGCACAAAGATCAGACATGTTAGAACGGCGAGTCAAAGTCAGTCAAAATCACTGATTGGCTCATGACTTACCCAAACCTTGAGTGTTTGACAAGATACGAGTAGCTATAGTATCGCCTTGACTAGCAGCACATATTTTGTCAAGACACCTAACCTTTATAACAACTTTTATTTTTCAAAGACAAGCCTGATAACGGTTGTTTGTCAAGCTTATATCTTGCTTATATCTTACCCTATTGACAAGATAATACTAGCTATAGTATCGCCTTGACTAGCAGCACATATTTCGTCAAGAAACTTAAGCATAGTAATGACATTTCATATTTGACTCACATGCAAGGTGGAGTTTAGGAACCCTTTTTTATAATGCTCATATCTTGCTCAGATCTTAACCGTTTACTACAAAAATTAGACCGTTGGAATTGTGGGAAGGGGTACTACACTGCCACAGGACCGGTTGTGGTGGCAACCGGTCTAAAACCGGTTGCAGGACCGCAAAAGACCACAAACATCGGTCTTTACGGGTCCAGTCCAGGTTCGCTGATATTGTGGGAATAAAAAGACCGGTCCTGGTCCGGTTGCCTCCAAATCAGGCAAAAGACCGGACTTAACCGGACTTTTAAACTCTAATTCATTTCCTTTTCATTTAACTTGTTCCCTTTGTTCCATTTAATATCTGGCTCCATTCTTGATCATCCGCAGTGTGTTTTTGTCTGCTAGTACATTTCCTACATAGCCTTATGTTCCAAGGACTGCACTTCGGCCGGATACCCGTCGGATACACTATAGTATATAAACCCTTTGTAACCCGTAGTATTTCCTTAGTTTGAATATCATCTTAGACTCTGTTCATTCCTCGTGTTCTCTCAGCTCTTAGGATTGTCATCCTAGTCCGACCCTCCGAGCCTCGGGATTATATCCCTGAAGGCTAAATCCCTCCGCCTCTACCTTCGGGTAGTCTGTACCTTGTTAGCTTTTGCCCGGTGAGCGTAAGTGATTCTGTGTAGCCTGTTGGAGTAGACTACCGATCTGTATGAGTGTGAGTATAATTGCTCATCCCAAGGGGATTGTTACGCTGAAAGCGTAGACTCAGGTAAGAGCTCTGTACTAAGTCTCAACGTGAGATGAAGATAATGCAGAGGTTCATTTATCGTTATCGTTTGGGTCAAAGCTTGGTGACGAAAGTCGGCAAGCGAAGACAAGACTGATGGTATCGATCAAGTAAAGACACTAAGACGAAGAGTCTTTAGTGAAATCGTATACGAGAGCTGTCTTGCTCAAGGAAGGTCTATCAGATGACTGAGTTGATTCAAGTTAGAGAATACTAGACAAGATGATCGACTACTTATAGGTAAAGGTCAGTTCAGGGCAAGACTACCGAGGCAATGGTAAGGGTACAGGGTACAAGATAAGAGATACGAGATAAGACGGCTATCAAGGATGCTGTACAAGAAGGTGATAAGGCGTCATATGGTAGTACATGATAGGAGAAAAGATAGGGGGGCCGGTCCGAAGTATGTTATCGTAACAGGGATTGCTACTGAAGGAAGTCTTCGCAATAAATGCAAAGGAATCAATCCGACGGGCTTATGATCTGTGCGGTGGATGTGCGAAAGAGAGTCCGGCGTAAGAAGGAGAATGTCCGGACGGAAGGCGGTCCTGACAGAACAGATATCTAGCGGTACGACTGTCAAGGTATTGAGGTGGCAAGGTTTCAAGGTCTCGAGGTAACAAGCTACCAGAAGCGATCCATGGAGAGCCCTACCATTCACGCCCACCCGATATGACATTCAGTCGTGAACTAGTGATGACGAAGCACCCAAGCATGAGGGCCGTTAGCATTCAAAAACTAATTGAAGACTATGGTGCTACTCATTTTCGTGATGCCCTCGCGCATTACATTGCACACCACAGTCAAGGCAACAATCCTGTGCCTCTGCGAGGCCAAGCACTCGAAAACTTGGCACACAATGTCCATTTCCCGTTCTCCAAATTGCCCGTATTCCATAAGATCAAATGGTGCTCGATTGATGCTCATGGTCATGGCGAGGCACATGTCACCTTGGATAGTGTCCATTCAAAACCCCAACAGAGGTTGGGCTCTCGTCTAGTTGCTCATCGGTCTGATACTGCTCTAGTCAGCCTTGGTGAAGACTCGTATACAAATGATCTCAAAGGTACGTGAATAAGCGCTGTTGGTCAATGTAACACGTTACTCACTGTTTACCGACTCCTCTAGGTTTCCGTGTCAGCCAAGTTCGAGCCATCTTTTCCTTACCACCACAATCAATACTGTTGCTCTTCCTGCCGACGGTCTATGTTCCTGCTCACCTTGCATACATCGAATGGTTTAGTCCCTTCTCATCCGCTCCTGACAGACACAACGGACTATATAAACTCTCAAGATTGATGCACGGTGGTGAAATGGTGGCTAGTATCGTGCCGGCGGGAAATATCGTGCGCAGTGTCCACCTTATACCTAGGTTTGGGGAGATAGCTCCACAAGAGTGGATGAGCGAGACAGTTCTCGAAGACTGTAGCACGTTCTGGTTGAATTCGTACATTGATAAACATACCTTTTCAATATTCAAATGATTATTGCTAATTTCTTTCCCTAGTCATTCCCCGTTTTTCCAGCCCAATCTCCAAACCCGTCTCTCAAAAAGCCTCCAAACTTACCTTCTACTTCAAAGTACTAATTCCTTTCCCCAGTCATTCCCCATTTTTCCAGCACGATCTCCAAACCCGTCTCTCAAAAAGCCTCCAAACTTACCTTCTACTTCCAAGGAACCACCTCCAATCTCCGAACCCATCTCTCAAAAAGCCTCCAAACTTGAACTTACCTTCTGCTTCCAAGTAACCACCATAAACTCCATTTTTATAATAATGCTTCGATTCGTCAATTTCTAGATAATCCGCTCAAGCTCGTCTCGTTTTTTCAAATATTCATATCCTACATTAATGTTGTAATCTAATTTGTTTCTAAACACGAGCGATTAGATAGAATTAACGAAATGTTGCGATAGCATCAGGAAAACAACTGGTTGCTTATCTCACTTTATTAATCACTTAATTACATGAAAAGGACAATTAAGTCATTTGAGTGAAAAGTGCGAGCCACTTAATTAAGCCCACTCCATCTCTGAATTTTCGCTTTTTTCACACTTATTTCACTTAAAAAAGCAGAAAAAGCAGCACAAGCCTGTCATTGAAAAGGGCCCCGGCATACAAGAAAGCAAAATAAGCATAAATTAAGGAGACTCCTGGAAATAAAAAGTCAGGGGCTAGCCAAACATACTAGGGGGGAAGGGGTGGGCATGTGGGCAGAAAATGGCGGGGCGGATGATGAGGATGGAAATCTACTGTACTAGGATAGCAGCGATTGTATAATGGTATAGTAACGACTCGCATCCTGCAGCAGCGCTAGATTCAGCGAGATTTTGAGCAAACGAGATGGAGTTTGTAACCTTGGAGTTCTCGAGGGAGGTGTCTTTGTTAGCGTCTAAGATGACGCCAGAGGTGTAGGTCATGCGTGGGCTGAGGAACCTGTGATGTGTGAGGAGGAGACAATATGGGTTGAAGGGGCGAGGAAGATGGCTCATTGGATGTATTCATTCTACAAATGAACAAAGTTAGTCCTGCACGTCACTTGCTATAAGCATCAGAAATGCTTACCCAATGCAAAGTGTCCATGTGACAGTACATGGTTGTTACTTTGTTGACAAAAGCAACAGAACACGAGTGCCCCTGCAGACAGTTCATTGTTGCCATTGGCAGCAGCACGAGCGTGAGGATGAGGATCAGAGGGAGGGAGTCGATGTGGACTTGTTGGGTTGCATCGAGGGTTGCCCCTGGGCGTGTTACAGAGGTGACTTGCACAGGACGGTGCGGTTACGCTTGCCCACCTCGAGCCAGCCCTCTTCTTGCACATTGTTTGCTGGGGCGTTGTTGTTCTGCTGAGTTGGAGCCTGGTTGGGGTTGGTGAGTGATGAGGAGAGCATTAGAAGCTCTTCTTCAAGCGTGTCGAGGTAGAATCCTAGGAATTCTTCTGCATCTTCTTGATGCCCGCCCTGTCAATACAAGTCAATATCGAAATCGTCAGGAAAGTCCACTCACACACAGTACTAGACAATGATGCCGATAATTGAAGGAACGAAGTCACAGCCAAACGAACAATACCATGGTGGAGGACCTGAGCAGTCTGCTTGGTCTGCTTGTAATTTGCTAAGGTAAAATTTAACCAGACACGTCAACACGTCACATGTGTGATGGACGTGTCACATTCGCCTCAAGCACCGATCAACACAATGTGTCAACAACAACACCGCATGCGACGAGTTCCTGCCCGCCCACTACGCGTTCTTGACACTTCACTTTTTGATCCACGGTATAGATCATCCGCGAGGCATTCAATTCGACGTCGTGTTTCGCCAAGCTTCAACGCCTCAAGACTGCCATGGCTGGTCGTACCCTCTTTGTTCGGTTCGCAACACGCACTGGTGATGCCATGGGTATGAACATGATTTCCAAGGGCACAGAAAAGGCGCTTGAGGTTATTCAGAAGCATTACCCGGAGATGATCACGCTTGCGCTATCAGGGAACTACTGCACGGACAAGAAACCTGCTGCCATCAACTGGATTGAGGGACACGGGAAGAGTGTGGTGGCTGAGGCTGTCATTCCTGGGAGGGTTGTCAAGAGCATGCTGAAGACTACGGTTGAGGCACTCTGCAATCTCAACATGAAGAAGAACTTGGTTGGAAGTGCTATGGCTGGTTCGATCAGTGGTTTCGATGCCCATGCCACAAACATCCTTACTGCCGTTTTCTTGGCTACAAGTCAGGAACGTGGAGAGTTCAAATTGTATGACCCTCATGGAGCCGTAAGTCGCTATTAACATCACCTGATTGTGTGATACTGATGACTATTGGTAGAACTAACGATGGCGAAGATCTGCTTATGACCATATCTATGCCCTCGATTGAGGTTGGCACTGTTGGTGGAGGTACTGTTCTTGGTCCCCAGGGCTCCGTTCTCGAGATGCTTGGCCTCAAGGGTGCACACCCAACTACCAACACTGCGCCAATGAAAGGGTTTGTCCACGAGGTTCTTTGTCACTCTCGTACATCAGGCAGCGTTCTGCAGACAGCGCTTTGTTACCTGGAAGCTATCCGCGCCAAGGTCCCAGAGCTGGTCACGCAGGAGAAGGTGCATCCTGGGTCTACTTGTGAAAAGGAATCGGTTGAACACATCGTTCAAGGTGAGGTCAGCGCTTTTAGCGCTGGCCTTGATGGACCTACCTCTTCCACGGAAACATCGACATGCAATGGCCAACGTTCGAACCGCGACTTGGATTAATGGCGAGGAGCACGGGTGACTTAGTACTACTAGAGTACTAATACCTTTTATTACTTATTGTGTAAATACAACTTTTCTCGCTTTTTTTGGTGGTCTGGACTTGTGAGCTTAAGTGTGTCTTAATACACTTTTGCAAAAGTCAATTAAGTGGGAAAAGCAGTGTTTTCAGTTGGATTTATTAATAAAAAGTAACATAAGTGGGAAAAAGGGACCAGTGGTTTTCCTGATGTATTTTGCGAATTTTGCGAATTCTGCAAATTTATGCAAATTTAGCCCAGGAGGGTTTTCCTGATGGAGAGGAGACAATTTCACGGATGCGAGAGAGAGCTATGGCACGACATTTTCGCTTGGATTGTAGGAATGAAAATAACGATCGTTTGCACCAGACGGAGTCTGCTGATACGGACGTACTAGAAATTGTGTCATACGATGGAGGTGCATGTGCGCTATCATCGAAGGCTTTAGACATGATGGCCGTTGCAAGGGAGCAGGGGGAATAGGGGCCTGTCAAATATGGGCATGATAGCGTGAGAGAGTATTATCCGGAATGCGCTGCTGTTCGCATGCAGAAGGGTGCACGCACCTGTGTGTCACCATATATGTTACTTATTAGTAATACTGATGTTATCGGATGTTTGCTACTAACTAGGGGCGATAACCTGTGCTGCGGTGCTTCAGCACGTTCCACAGCACTCAGCAGTCACCTTGGTGGGGGGGAATAAATAATAAAATGTATATTTAATAAGCTTAGGTATATTTGGCGTACTATCTATTTATGGGTCCTCGGAACTTGCCGCTGTTACCCCACAGCATGTCACGTACCTTGTCCGCTGTTTCCCACGTTCGCTACACCATCGAGCTCATCGTTCCGCACGATGAGCTCGATATCTACCTCAATTCTCATGGTTTCAAGGTGCGCCTTTTGCTATATATGTTACTATTATTATTCTGGCCGTCATGAAGTACTATACATCCTTATTGCAGAGATCAATGACATATATTGATTGTTATGACGACGCGGGAACACAATGGTTTAAGTACTCTACTCATCAACAGCGCTAATGTCAGTGTCACTGGTGTCGCTGCCCTCTGATTCTTCCTCTGAAGTTGAAACAACAGCATCGCGGCTTTTATACTTTGAGGCGGCGGCCCCCTTTTGCTTCCTTGCCACATATATGCCCTCCCCTCGAGCTTGGCGGAGACGGTTTTCTTTCATCCGTGTCGCACGCTCCTCGTCTGTGAGTGTTACCCAGTGACAGGTGTGTGATTTGAGAGCGTCTGTTAACTTGTTGAGCTCGACTCTTCCACCAGCCTTGCTCGGATTGCAGACGGGGCCAGACAGAGGCCAATTAATCAGGGCTATGCCACAGCGCTCGACGATATTGCGTTCGTAGTTGGTATAATTCATTTTCACTTTGTGTCTGATGTTCGTCTCGAGGGTGATTGAATCTAAGGTCCAACATTAATAAATAGTAAGATGCTCGAAATGAAAACGATGTACCAAGGCCTTCCTGAATAAAAGTACGGCACTCACTTACAAGCTTATTTAATGGACGTTGGCGGTGAGGTGCAGTGTGCTCGTCTGTGAGACGTTTAGTTTAGCATGAAACAACCAGAACATGACGAAACTTACGAAGGCCGCTGACGATGTAAGACTCGAGCTTCAAACCAAGGTGACAGGGCTCCACATCAAGCACCTCTTTAACGAACTTCTCAGCCTTCTCAGTGAAGAACAACTTCGGCTCTGAAAGATCCTCAATGCTGCTGCGAACTGCAACATAAAATCCCTCTGCGCCAGTACGAGCGCAGAGAGCCATCCACTGTAAGATGATAAAGGAACAGTTAGATTTGCACCAATAATAATAGAATACATGCCTCGCGGTCCATAGAAGTAAAAGTTGCATTGATGTCGTGTAGAATGGCCTTGGGATTAGCGCGTGCCACTCGATTCTTCTGCTTGCGTGCTTCAATGACTTGGGCATTGTAGACCCATTTCTCAGCAGAAGACAATCGAGCATGTGCACGAGTGAGCTCGTCTTTGTTCTCGGCAATAAATCTTGTGAGTTTGATGCGGTCACCTTGCTCTCGATCTTGGTCAAAATATTAGGAACAGAACACTGGAAGAAACAAACAAATGTCATATACCTTGATTCACTTCATTCAACTTTGCCCTAACAAATGCATTCCAGGAATTAACGCCACACTGCTGGTGGAGCATGCGGCTCTTCAGGAAGAGCTGTCCACACGTCCATTTGAGAGAACTACATACTTAATGTTAGTTGGATTAAATAGCAATGAAGCGGAAAAATTCACCGGCCATGCGTCTCTGCAATATGTGCGGCTTCTTCTGCATAAGCTGACTGTGCGGTATTAATGGCACTGGCTAAAGCCTCTTGCCGGCTGCATCTCTCTGCTTTCTGAGTAGATGTGAGCTTTGCACGTGGACGGCGAGCACGACCTGTAGAAACTCGTGGCATAGTGCAAGATGTCAAGAGAAAAATGAGGAAAACGGCAAACTATGTACTTGCCCTGGTCTTGCAACATAGCACTAACTTATAAAATTTGAGCCGAAGTCAGGGAAACAAAAAGTAAATTGATGGCCTTCGATCAGGGCCCAGATACAACACAAATTTAACACGGAAAAAATGCATGCTAGTCAACTAATAAAGAATCAGCATGGCTTGGTACAAAAGAACGTAACACTAACCGAGCCGGCGTTCATTGGATGCACGTGCCATCACTTCAAGTAGCGGACCAATGCATTCGGAGGGGATGTCTAACTTAACAAGGTTAGCATGCCAAGACAATGGCTTGTATCCTTCGTTCTGTCGAATACACTTCCAGATCTCGTCCGCGACGAAGGAGGTTACATTGTCCGAGCCAAGGACAGTCTTGATTTCAGCAGAAATTCGAGCTGAACCAGCATCATGTGGAATGGTCAGGTTATTGGGTGCCATCAAGTAGAAATGATTTGTGATGGACACGCCTTCCTCGGTCCCGCCCACTGCTGACTGGATCGGCACAAAATGCGGATCCCCATCGTTGGCACGTGGTGGATGACATGAGCCCTGCCACAATTAATGTAACGAAGAATGAAAAAGAAAAAGAAAAAGAAAAAGAAGCTCACCTTTGAGTCATAGCCATGCTTCACTGATCCAGACACCTCAGGTTGAGGGACTTGAGACAGCGACGGAGACGTGTGGTACTTCAAGAGAGGTGAGCGTGGCGAGATGACAAATTCACGGGATGGAGGAGGACTCGGAGGCTGTGTTGTGGAAAGTGATGGAGATGTGCCATAACGTGAGCCCTAATCACAGTTTAATAACAAAGCATGAGAAAAATAAATCGGCTTACCTGTGAGCCATGCTGCACTGATTCTGAAGACGTGTTTTGAGGTAGCAACGGAGATCCGCGGTACTTCAAGGGAGGTGAACGTGGCAAGATGGCGAATTCACGTGATGGAGAACTCGGAGGCTGTGTTGTCAACGGAGGTCCGCGGAACTTCACGGGAGGTGAACGTGGCGAGATAATGAATTCACGGGATGGAGGAGGACTCAGAGGCTGTGTTGTGGAAAGTGACAGAGATGCACAATAACATGAGTCCTGATCACAGTTGAATGAAAAAAAATAGTTCGGCTCACCTGTGAGCCATGCTGCACTGATTCCGAAGACGTGGTTTGAGGCAGCGACCGAGATGCACGTAGCACTGATGTCATACTGCGTTGCTTACATTGAGTGGGGCCACAAAGGTGAGGCGGACTGTCTGCCACCAAGTTGCGTGCCTGATGGTGCATCAGTGTTTGAGGCACGTTTTCTGTAGAAGTAATTTGAGGCTGCCGAGTGGTAGAGGTCCTATACACGGGTTCACCCAATAACTTGAGTTCATGGCCATCATCTGAAAGTGAGTGGAGGGAGGAACGAGTGGAACTAAGTGGCATGACATCGGAAGGGCGTGCAGATGAACATGTGTAAGACTCAGATCCCATAGAATCGCGTGTCCAATCTTCGACGTCTGAGATGGTTGGCATGTGGGTGGAGAGCTGCTGTACATCGGGCATAGAGACAAGAGGGTCGGGAAAGACATATGATGATTCGTCAAGAGATCGAGTTGAGGGCTTCTGTTGGTTGTCATCCAGCTTCGCTAGCCCTAGCCACACTGATTATTAGTCAAATTTGAATAGAAGTGAATAATGACTTACTTTGTCTCATTGACTTGGGGAGTTCGACTGTGTTCCATTGGGACTTGTACCGGCGATGGCAAACGAGATCAGCAAATGACGAGAAGATGGAATACATGCTGTGAAGCATGTAGCTCTCGTCGCTGGCCACAAATGGATCACTTGTATGCAATGAGCTCTTGATGGCAGGAATGACGCAAAGTAAACCGTTTTGCATTTCAAATTCGAATTCAGCGCACATCTTGATTTCGATGAGGTGTTTCTGGCAATGAAGGTTTCAGCGCAATTCGATGTTCCATGTTAAATCTACTCACATATTCAGCATGCAAATCCAGGTAGTCTATGCGAGATGTCTCGCGGTCGGATTCAGGTCGCATGAGTGTACTATTGTTAGTATGACAGGTAAGTTTTGAGACGACGATGAAAGGATGAGAGTTAAGAGGGGAACGACTCACGTTAATTGAGTCTTGAACATGAGTAAGCGAACGCATGCATAAGTACATAAGTACTAAGCGAACACAATGCATGTTATGCATGGTAAACTCGAATGGGCCATGATTCTGAAACGAGTCGATGACAATTGGCGGTGATGAACGTGTGACTGGTTAATTGAATGAACATGGGATGCAAACACACTGTTCTCTGATTTCTCGTAGTATATCACTGTGATAGTCTCAGAGTTCAGACCGTGATTGATTAGATCTATTGTAGTATCTCAGATTCGAAAATAATTCAATTGAGATTCAAACATCAAAATCGTAGTAGCGCACATCAATATGCATCATTATTGCTCGTAAATACATCATCAAATGCTGTTCTACTGCAGTACAATACGCGAAATGGTGTCTTCAAGCCTAGAGGCTTCATCAAGGAGTTCATCGCTGCCCTCGTCCTCATCCTCGTCATCTCCTTCATCATCTGTCTCTTCTCTTTCCAGGAGCGCAAATAGGGGTGGTCCAGTATAACCAGATAGCTGGCTGGTGCGATGTAGACGGGCGCGGTGCACATCGTTCAATCTGTGCTGTTGCACATAGTGCATCTGCAACTCTGCAGCGAGCAAGTCTGAGTCCACAGCATTCAGGGCGTCTATGGCTGATAGTATCTCCTTCTCTTCGAAGTCAACCCAAGCGCTGAGACGACTGATTTCGATGTTCAAGCGCATAAGCTCTTCATGTGAATGCAAAACTTTAAAGAACTTAGCCGCCATCTCCCTATTTTCAGGAACAGCCCATGGCTTAGCAAGGATGTCGCGACGTGAATATTTCAAGAGTGCGAATTCGCCGAGTGACACGTACCCGACAACTTCCGTATAGTCGAGAGTTGGTCGGGGCGGAACTTGGATTGGTGCCAGTGTGTTATACTTCTCGAGGGCGGTCCGAATAGCTCCAGATCTTCGAGCGATTGCTTTTGAAATATGCTTTCGCATTTTGTATCCTAGTCTAGATTAAATAAAAGCATGAATGATTAAAAAAAACCGCACCGGTGCCAGACAGATTAGCCCTCGATAATTCAAACAAACGTTGAATGACAAGTCCTTCTAATTGCTCGACGGCCCGAGTGAAGCGACGCTGGCTACAGTACTCACGTGCCTGAATATACTGAGGGTCAGAAGATACCCAGCGCTTGTTGATTCCGTAATGGCACTCAAAGTCGTCAACAACGTTCATTTGCAATTGGAGTCGTTGTAAGGCTGATGCGCGTTCAGCTTCGACAGCCCTAGAACTGTCGCGAGTAGTAGCATCGAGGCCTGACGATTGCGTAAAGTTTGCCGGAGTGTATGTGAGAAAAGGGACGCTCGTGACACTCCCATACTTTGCCCTGTAATCAAGTTTTAGTTAGATCAATTTTAAAATAAGGAACGGACAAACTCCATGGATCGAAGTTTCTCCAATTCCTCAACATATGCAACAGCAAATGCATCAAATGGCGGCTCAAGTGCCAAGTTAGTGAGAAACTCAGATTCTTCAGCCTTCCATCTGACAAAATCTTCATCTGAGAAAGATGTGCGGGTCTTGAATGCATGAAGCAACGGCGTGTATTCGTTGATGATCCGAAGCGCCTGCACGTAATTGTTGTGCAAGAAGCGACCTTGATTTGTCGTTTCAATTAGCTACACACCACTACGCTAAAAACGAGACTGACTCAATTCCATGTACTTATCTTGATCCCATTGATTAAAGTGGAGGTCGATGAATTGAGTCCAATGGAAATAAGACGCATGTCGAATGAGGCTGGCAACACTATTTGAGCTTGAAAAGATGCGTTCGCAGGTTTCGAGGTCTTCGATGCCAAAGCCATCAAGATACAAGGGGTGGTTTAGTAGCTGGCAACGGCGGTTGTGGGCGTACCCGTGGAAGGCATTGACAGCGACAATGAGATTCAACTCCTCTGCCTTTGCCCCAATGGAACTGGCGGCAATAGTCTTGCGTGATGCGCAACCAATGTCATGACCGAGACCCTGAAGGCTCCCACAGCTATCCAGCAACCGATCAACTGCAGCGAGTCCGTACTTCGCGCTGACGTGATTTTAAGATCGTTAAACTACCCACAACATTAGTTAATGGCATGACGTACAGTTCGCCACTTTGTTTCATTTCTACAATGCACTCCACCAGGCCATGGCGGCATGCCATGATGAAAATTCCTGTTTGCTCGAAGACGGATATCTTGGCCTCTTCAACAGATCTGGCTGCGGTCCAATTATTGGTGCAGCTGGTATTTTGATGAGGAGAGCGTTGACCAGGGCGATTTCTCACGTCATCCTTGAAGTGCTCAACGGCAGCCTCAGGAATGAAGTAATCACTGTGGAAGACACGAGGGTCCGTCGATCCTGAGCCGTCGATACATTTCGCTGAAAAGTTCCCGTCCATGCTATGTAAACGTCGCGGGATAAGCTGGAGTTCGTGCGGTTGCTAAACACTTGAGATGTTAAACAAGAAAAAATGCGTGAAGGTGTTACATACCTCAAATGCGCAACATGGGCAGGCACCTTGGAAGTGCCAGTCCTTCAGATCCCTCTTAAGCGCAGTATTAACCTGTTGTCGAACAGTGTGCAATATCTGAAGATAGATATCAAACGCTATAGTAAATTGACTTCGTAATGAAGAAGAATATGTCACCTGCAGGGTGAGTTAACACAAGATCAAACGAGGCCATTTAATTACTTACGTTGTGGAGGGCACAAAGGACTCTTGTAATAGCTTGAATACTGAACGATGACTGTCGGCGCCGAATTTGATGGTAAAGCTCTAGGCATTCGAGGCATATGGCAATTGTGGGCTGGACAGGAGAGCACCCAAGGAGGCCCAAACGCAACAGTGCGGCATTTGCTGGCTCATCGAGTCTTTGGTAAACAGAAAGACTGGGTTCGAAATCTATGTAACAACCGAGTGTAAGATCTCATGACGCAAAGGCTTAGAAGACATACCAGTTATACCAATGCAACGAACATCAAACATATGGTCAGTGCGATTTTCTGCATCAGACTCGCGTGGTCCATGCTTCCAAAGCAGGTAGGCATCAATGAGGGTGGGGAGTTGTGCAGACCACGCAGTGTGAGCGTGAAGGTTGCGCTGAGCTCGTGTTCTTCTGTCATAGCGCCGGTGGTGGACTATACCTCTAAAAACATGTTAGCAGACATGAAGTTAAACAGCTGTTGTACCTACCTTTGCTGAGCAGCCGTCGCGAGGAATTGAGAGGTAAGCGGTACATCAAGAGCTTCTCCATCATCCTCGTTATGCTGATCTCCACTGTCGTCGTACATTGAATCATCGAAGTGGTCCATAGGATCCTCGTGGTCAGGTCCAACTTCTAGTTGGGCCTCTGCAATGAGGGTGCGCATCCGTTGGGTGTTCTCTTGGATCTGGGTTAGTAATAAAAGAGGTAGGAAGAATGGAATACATACGATTGGCTAATTCTGCACGACGACGTTCAGCGTCCAAGCGCTCACGTCGAATTTGAGTGAGCGTGGCTGTTGTTGTGGAGAGAGAGTTGGAAGATTTGAGAACCGACATCCTCACACGCGAGGACGTCGACATTTTCTTGCGCCCCATAGCGCCTTGTTATGCGGTCCGGACCTGCAGCGTAGTAGGAGTAAGAGTGAAATAAGGTATTACTAAGCAATAAAACTTACCAATGATAGGCCATCAATACTTTTATGAAGGCCAGAATAATAATAGTAACATATATAGCAAAAGGCGTGCCTTGAAACCATGAGAATTGAGGTAGATATCGAGCTCATCGTGCGGAACGATGAGCTCGATGGTGTAGCGAACGTGGGAAACAGCGGACAAGGTACGTGACATGCTGTGGGGTAACAGCGGCAAGTTCCGAGGACCCATAAATAGATAGTACGCTAAATATACCTAAGCTTATTAAATATACATTTTATTATTTATTCCCCTCACCAAGGTGACTGCTGAGTGCTGTGGAACGTGCTGAAGCACCGCAGCACAGGTTATCGCCCCTAGTTAGTAGCAAACATCCGATAACATCAGTATTACTAATAAGTAACATATATGGTGACACACAGGTGGGTGCACGTTAGTGTCTCTTCACATTCGCCAGAACAAGGGGCAGGACCCAGTACTAAGTGCACTCGAAATCCCTCCACTGGCATCCGAAGGCGAAATTCTCACCACCAGGTCCAACGCCCAAGAAAACTCCCTAACACATCACATGCATAACAACTCCCTCCCTACAATTCCTGCTCACAAAGTGCCACTGCCGGAATCACGGCCTGCCTCCGTCATAGGCAGATATTGAGAACAAAATCCTGTCATACTAATACAACATACGTGGACGTTTCGCGTCTTCACTGATACCTTGTCCCGAAAATCCCCTCTTCGTATGATTTGATTTCTGAATTTCATCAAGCTCATCAAACCGACTTCAGGAGCAGAGAAAACAACTTACGCAATGCGACATGCTTAGAGTGGAACCTGCAAAGCGCCAAGTTCCCCATCATGCACCATATACCATTGAGTTCCCCCTCCTTGTCGCGCCCGCCGACTTCGCGCCAGACACTGTTCAGCTCTCCTTCTTTGTCAAGGCCCCAGATAGGATACAACTTGTCATGCAGAGACTCCGGAAGCAGCGCACGATAGGCATGACGTGCATCAGCGTAACTGATAATATAAACCGCGATGTCTATTAATCAGTAAGAAAAGCGTACCCAGTAGCGAAGACGACCACGTCCGCATCGAGAGTGGAACCGTCTTCGAAAAGCAAACCTGTCTGGGTAAAGCGCAAGATTGGCCCGTCGCTCTTCAGTTTGATCTTTCCGTCGATGATCATCTGTGAAGCTCCGACATCTGATATTAGCATTATGGTCAGCAAGGACTCGCTCTAGTCTGCAAATGGACCAACCGAGATAATATCCTCCCCCCTTATTCCATGCCATAAGCAGAAAGCCAGAATCGTCGTCGCCCAACGTTGTTTTGAAGCCCCGTTTTCGCAGTCCGTCAAGAAGCTCCCTAAATCTCTCCTCAATCAAGCAATTGGGAAAAGATATGTAGTCACGCACTTATCCGCTTCAGCGATATCCTTTGTGACGCGTTTGTGCACTAACTTGAGCAACGAATTGGGGTAAGACGCGTTCACGCGATCTGCAATATCAGTTGGAGGGCCACCCTCCCAAAAGATCGCTGAAAGTGTTTGTAATGGCAAAGTTGTGAACAAGAGATAACTCACACATTAACCTCGGCATGCCCTCCTTTGTGGACATGATGTAACTCGGGCTGCGTTGAACCATGGTCACGTCTGTGACAATTTTGTTTGAATATCATCAATATGGTTCGAAAAATCCTTTACCGACGCCATTTTCAACGTAGTCCGCACATATATCATGTGCTATGCATCCTCTGAGTTAGCAGAGACCATACGGCATTTATGACGCGATCCCTACCAGACGTGCAAGCACCGACAACAACAACTTTTTTCCCTGCGTGATCAGTAGCAAGATTGTGTTTGCTGGAATGTACTATCTGCCCCTTGAACTCGTTCTATGTAGGTGGTTGACATCAGCTCGAGGATCATACACTCATGGTTCGAACGTACCTGCCCTGGGATATCTGGAATTCGGCCCATACCACTCCCAAAGCCCAAGGCAAACACGACATGATTGACCTCAAAGGTCCGCTCCCTTCCGTCAGCACGTTGGACTGCGACACTCCATTTCTTTCCCTTCGTACCCGGAATGACGGACATCACAGTGGCACTGGTCCAAACATCGAGCTCCATGCTATGTGCATATGATTCCAGCCAATCTGCGAGTTTCAATGCAGGGGTATATACAGGCCATGAGGCAGGGAACCTGCGTGGTTTTTGGTCAGACAGTCATGGACGAACTGAGGTGTAAGACCCACGGAAGGTATGGCATGTGGTCGTACCCTATAGGGGGATCATTGAGTAAGAAGCAAACACAATATTCTGAAAAGAGCGATAGGCTCACAGACGGGATCGTGGAGACACAGCGCTGCATAACGCTTCCTCCAATTATCACCAATTCTCTCGTTCTTCTCCACCACTAGAGCCTTCAGGCCAAGCATCTTAAGCCGCGCTGCAACGTCGAGCCCACTCTGCCCGCCTCCTATCACTATGACGCCGGGCTCCTCGTCGACACATTCAATCTCACGTGCACGCTTCGCAGCCCACTTTCCGTGGTTCGGCTGGTGGTCTCGTCTGGGACCGTTCTCTTCAGGGAAACCTTTGAGATTTTCCAAGTTCGTGAAGATGGTATGGGCCTTCCACGATCCATCTGCAAGTGGTACAAGCCGGAACACCCCAGATGCAATGCCGACTGTAGTTTCAAAGTCAAAAAATGCCTGAATCCACGCGATATCGGGGTATGGTCTCTGAAGTTCTACGAGATCTTTCCTGAGTTCGAAAGAAGACAAGGTAAATAGTGGGAGTTGATCTGTGAGGAATTTCTTAACGGAAGGAGTGCTTTGGAAGGTGTGGAAGTCCCATGTCAAGGCGAGCATGTCACGCCAGAAGACATCATCGACAAGGAGATCTACGACTGCTGGTATATTCTTTGACTGCATCGCTTCCGTGAAAGCTGAGAACCATCGGCTCGCTACCGCTTGAACATCGATATCGGAAGATACTGCACTTCTGAGGTTATCGAGAGTAGGGAGTGCCAGTTGGTTCGCCATGATAGATAGAAGAGATGATCTTGAGATAATCAGCGCTATAAATCCCCTTACCAGAACGGAGTTCCATCGATGATTCGGCAGAGACTCGTGAGTAAGTACTTCGCGGGTCAGATGCTCAATGATGTCGGAGTCATGATAGGTTATTTCTCAAGTGACCAAGCAGCACGCCTTTTTGGATAAAAAAAGCTCGCCTACTTAAAGATTGCAATCGTGTTCAAATCCAGACAACTGCTGCCGCGCCTCAGTCTGACGCTCTTTGCTCGTTGCTCTCATATTATAACCAAGTTACATTTCTAGCCAGCGAACCGATACGATTCCTGTGTTCTCGGATACCCGAAACACACCTACCCCAATACTCGTTGCAAATGAACTCTCTAAACCTTGCTGCTCTACCAGGCGATCTTTTACTGGAGGTGACATCGTGCCTGTCCTCTAGAACGGACATTCTCAACCTGGCACTCTCAGTGAGTATCTCGAACTCAATTCTGAATCGATCTTTCTTGAACCAGTCGTACGAAGAGCAAGCATCTGTTCACTAGCACATGCCCTGTATTGTATTGCCATGTGCACCTCGGGACCGCAGAACAGTGCCAGCGAACTCTGTCAATGCTCCGTTCTCGTCCGAACATTGCGCGTCATATCCAGAAACTCCACATTCGGTTTTCTTCTACCTCCTCTGGCTATATGAACGACTTCAATGGAACAGTGATCTCGGCGCTTTTAAGGGAACTTGCGCCAAAACTTGACGCACTCCATACTTTCATCTGGGACGCGGATGAGATCCCGCAATGTGATGATATGTGGTTCGCTCTACGAATGTCGTATGTCTGATCGGTCATTCATCTTTCTCATCAAGACTCAATTATGTCATAGGTGCCCACGGCTGCGCACGCTTGGCACATGTTATGGATCTGTGATACCCAATCAACGGAGTCATGTATGTGCATCACAAAACATTATACCATTCATTCATTTTCTCTAGTTGCTGGAATTCAAGAACCTCCGTGGCTTCTCGTTGACCCTGAAATATGGATATTATACTCATCATGCAGATGACTTTCAAGGTCTGTCTTGTTGTTGACATGGGATTTCCTAGTGCTTTGACGCGTTGCAGATGCTCTTCCTTTTGATGGTCGCCTTTGGGATATGCTGATCCGACGTTCCCCGAACCTCGAGGAGCTGCATGTCTTAGGAGGACCGTTGATTCTGGACGGAACAGTGCATCCGCTCTGCAACGCACGCTGGCCTCTCCTACACTCTCTATCTCTAGGGGACATCATGTTGGATTGGTCTTCAGGACCAGGACCGATGTCCTCCAAGCGCCCCTTCATAGCGTTTTTGGAGGCTCATCAGGGTCTGCGATTTTTTCGCACATCCCGCACTGCATTGAGCCCTCATGTCCTCCCTTCACTCGATCCATCCGCATTACCACACCTCACCCATTTTGTTGGTTCATTGGAGCACCTTCAAGCCCTGGCCCCTTCGCATCCAAAAATCACACACATAACGATCGAGGAGCCGCTGATCATCCGTGATCTGGCACCCCTGTTAATTGCAGGGGTATTGCAGAGCCTGCGCTGCCTCACTGAACTTCGCATTGCCTTTGTTTTCCATTCTTCATACGAAAGTGGAAGCTTGATTAGGAACCTTGTAGGTGCTTGCCCTGGACTGACCACGTTGGAGATAACGTGCGCGAGAAGATCATCTTTCAGAGTGGTACGTTTTCCTTGTTTGCCACATGTGTACTAAGGTCTTTAATATCTCTCAGGACACACTGGCCAAATCCGTCAGCTGCCTCCCTCGGCTCCGTCACCTCCGGTTAACGCTAGTCCCGGTAGCCACAGGGGACTCATTGCGTGTTTGCGCATCTCATATCGCACACGAGATCCCACGCTTACACTCATTTGCACTGACGTTCATTTCTGCTTCGCTTCCCCTATCTCTTACCCCCGTCGATTTCGGCTTGTATGAGGAGAGCGGGAACTATGTCATTCGTACTGACGAGCATGGGCTCCCTCATTCCTTGAGCTGCACCGAGCGCAAACCTGCGCTACGCCTGCCATTCACGCTTCCAAGCATTCCCATCCCACTTGCAGTGCCACTCCTGGCCTTCTCTCCTTTCACCTCCCCCTCCCTGCCAAGGGAGAGGAAAATGAGAATCCACCATTTCTTGCTGAACCTCCGCCCAGGCACTTCCAAGCGTGGCGGGTTAGGTCTTATTTTGGAGCACAGTACGGCGGGGGATGAGATGAGGGTGCTTACTGTTCTCGTAGCGCTGAGCGGGCTTGCGCTGTGGGGTTTCTTTACATAGATGTCAGCCACTATTATTTCGGCACAACTATCTCTTATTTATACCCGTTTCGAACTCGACTTGTAGATGCGTATATTAACTCTGTGTAATTAATGGAAACTCGCTGTCCTGCAACAAATAAATCCATAGAGCAAGCTTGATACAGTGGAACTCGTTTTTGGGCGCGGAATGTATGCTTATACGGCAAGCCGCAAGCGTTGAAGAACTCGATGTCGTGCGGCGCTGTGGTTTAGATAAATCTGGCTATCAATATTGTCATGGAGAATCAAAAAGCAAAGTAACAACTGAAACTGTTAGGAGGTGAGAGTAACAGGAGAGGTATGCGGTGGAAAAGTGAGAGTAACAGGAAGTAATAACTGAAACTGTTAAGAAGTGAGAGTAATAGGAGAGGTATGCGGTGAAAAAGTGAGAGTAACAGGAGAGGTATGCAGTGACAATCAAGTATGAACGAACAGTCCTGTGTACGCGAACATGTCGTTTGGACTCCTAAGTGTGACCCACAAAACAATATGCTTCGTATACTCATGAGATACGTGAAATGCGTCTTATGTGCTGATTCGTTGGTCTCTGCATCAACTTTCGATCGTCCAGCTGCATCTCAGTCTCAAAAACAGCCACCCGCTATAAGTTCCTCAGTCATGCTCCACATAACCGCCAAAAAGTACTCACAATTTGTAACATCGAGGTCGTCATCAGATGCGGCGCAATCCCGGGCCTCGACGCTGGCGCTGACTGTTAGGATCTGTGCGAAGGCAACAGATAGGAGTAGGACGTAGAAGCTGAGTCTACTGATGTTTAGCGCGATCATCTTGATGATACTCTTTGCTAATGTTCGCTGGTTAAGGTGCGTTGTTTTTGTGAGATGGGAACAGGAGATGCACCCTTTTATACATCAGCTTGGTGAGGGATAACAGAAAAACAGCCTTCGCACTCCTTGGCAAATTATTTTTATGCCTCGGAAGCGATTAGGGCGCTGATGGAGTGCGTTAGTCTCAGCTTAGAATTTGAGTTTAGAAGTCAAGGAATCATGACAACTCACCTGTGTTGCACATCTTCCGGATAATGGAAACTACATCAGCGGCAACATGGTCGATCAAATCACGCGAGGACCAGCGGCCTCATCATGGGGTCGTGCGGATTATGTATTCCTCCGAAGGTGTGCATGTGTGATCATCAGAATGATTCAAGAAGGGTGAGGTAGGATGGAAATAAAAGTACATAGTCCGAGTCGGTTCGCAACTGCCACCGGCAATATCTGCTCTACAGCAGGGTATAGCTTTGGGCTGAGGTCTGAAAAAAATTCTGCGCCCCAGCGGTAGCCTGCTTTTGGCCCTTGAGTGTTCCGAATTGTTGACTGTTGAGATCTTGTCGATCCATTGAGAGGTCATTGACAAGACGAGGATATCAATTAAATGACGACTAGTACTCACCTGGACAGAACGAAATACAGGGGGTGGCTGTATATCTTTCCAGAATATAATGTGACGGAGATCAAAGCAGGTGCCACTGCAAGTCTAAACTTATTAGAAAGGCAGTTCATCCGAGGACATTAATTCCATGGGCGTCGTTGGCTTATGCCAAAGCTAGCTAGCCGTGAGGCAATGCAGTCCGAGGGTGCGCACTATGCCTGCCACATACTTATCTTGAGGTAGCATCTGGATAAGATCGGCTAGAAATGAATGGGAGGCTGGTGAATCAGATGGGATTACGCGGCTAAAGCGATCACAGCTCTGTTGCAAGGAGATCTTCTTGGTCTAAGGATAACCAGTTTAATCCATTGGTATTTGGCAGTGCTCAATGCCTCCGAGTCGAATCAGCAAGGTTTCCGGTTAGTTATCTGACATCCTTGGTAGTAATCAATCACTGGAGACAAAAGGTGCTCATGATTTCTCGCAGAGAACTAGTAGTTGGATGGGTGTTTGGGATGCTTAGCGTGCTTGTCACCGTGTGGCATGCTCGCATCCAACTGCAGCCAGCACAGCATGATCGTAAGTACCTCCTCATACACGTTGGAGCGAGAATGCGCTTACCTCGGCGTCTTAGAATCGATGGAATACACTTATACTGACGACGATTATCCATGGGAATTTCCTGTCGACCTCGCGCATGAAGCCGTTGCGATGACTCTCCACGAGAGTGTGCATTTTTCGCTCAGTGCATCTGACACGGAGGCTCGTCTGGAGTGGGAGAACCTCCCGACGTGGCCGAAAGGCTTTGGTCGCACGCGTCTAGGACCACAGCACCGAGTTTTCGTGATGGTTTTTCAGCATCAGCACCATTGTCTATGGATGCTCGAGCTAGCTCTCCTCGGCGGTAGCGATCCCGCAGCCTCATTCCATCACATAAACCACTGTTTCAATTATCTTCGACAGACTTTGATGTGTGAGGCTGCATACACAGTGGAGATGGGAGACTTTCTGAGTGTTGATTATGAGAAGAATAAAGTAGGGGACACATTGGTCTGCAGAGACTGGGAAAAAGTATATTCTGTACTTGATGAGAACCACGAGAAGTGGGTGGAGTGGAGGGCGCATTGGGACTAGGTGAACTGATACACCTCATCGTGGCAATCAACGTGTATTGAGTGCCATAGCTGGAACCGAGAACGTTGGAAATGCGATAACGATATGTGGGCAGGCGAAGTACAATAACGATGGTGGCGATGATATCTGGAGCGAGCGATAGGCTGGGAAAGGGGACGGTGTAGTTGGTATTAGTGAGAAAGCAGATGTTAGCTGAAGCAGCCACATTATTACCGATCATGGTGCGATGGGCAACTAACCCTGACAGTGACCATGTGAGTATGGCTTTCAAAAAGGCAGGTTCACCTCGGACGGGACCCTGAAGCAGTGCAAGATGCCCACCAGATCAGTACTAGTGCAAATCATGCAATAAAAACATAATAGGGAGGTTCAACGTTCAGGTTCATATAGCAGAAGATACAGCAAGATTTTCTGGCAGTGTAGTGCGAAGTCAAAGAGCATGGTAAACAAAATAGTAAATTATCTGGATAAATGTATTACGTGATATTTTAGCCAAGCACGTCGATATAAATGGAAATCACGTGACTTCTCGCAGAGGCGAAGGCGTAAATTTTCTCGACATAACTTGAAGCTCATTTGTTTCATGATCATCATGCGTCCTAATCATATCCAGTCAGCCTGCTCTGCACCCTCATCTAAGATTCCACGTTGATAGCAGTAAGCACACTTGAACACTTGATGTCTGGAAGACTCTATACTCTCCAAGATCAAAATGCGAAACCAAGTACTCCTTTATCGATATTCCTCGAAGAGACTACAGCGCTCACTGATCATATAATCAGCTAGCTAAACGCCGGTGTTTCATTCTTTGCGATGCAAACAGCCGTAATAGTCCAGCTTGCGTTTGGGAATCAAACGTTTCAGTATTCTGTCAACTTACATCTAAACGTTAATTTTGAAACGCGACACCCGAGTCCTTCTCGTGTATAAAGGCTTGTGTCCTGGTCGTCGCCAGCCTTCCCCCCCGGCACGCCCCGTATGTCAAACTTTTAATGGATGAAGAAGTTACGGGAAAAGCAGACTTCAATGTCGGTAACAACAAATACCAGACTTGGTACAAAATCGTCGGGGATCTCGCTTCAGGTGCACACCCTCTTGTCATGCTGCATGGCGGTAGTATAAAAAAACTGGCTACATTCATGGAAACCCAGACACCAAAGTAATAATCGAAATTGTTAAGAAGTAAGAGCAATAGGACAGGTATGCGGTGACGGTGAAGTATGAACGAATAGTCCCATGTGCGCGACCACGTCGTCTGCGCTCCCAAATGTGACCCACAATACGATATCCTTCGTATATTTGGGCGATCATTCCTGTAATGCGTCTCGTGTGCTGATTTATCGGTCTCTGCATCAACTTTCAACCCTCCAGCGGCATTCAAGTTTCAAAAACATTCCACCGCTAGAAGTTGTTCGTCAGTTACGCTCCACATAGGCCGTAGGATCTTCGCACTATTTGTGGCATCCACGTCTCTAGTATTCCCGGAGCAAGACTTCGGGTTGTCGGCAGCACTGACTGCTAGGATCTGTGCGAAGGCAACGGATAAGAGCAGGACGCAGAAGCTGAGTCTACTGATGTTAAGTGCGATCATGTTAATGGTACTCTTCGCTAAGGTTCGCTGGTTAAAAGGTATGTGTGTGAGATGCCAGGGACTACATAGGAGATGCAGCAGCAGCACCATTTTATACATCAGCTCGGTCAACTCGGTGAGGGCAATAGCATAACAGCCTTCGCACATCATTTCGAATTCTTGTTATCTCTCATAGCCACGGTCAGGTTACTGATAGACTCTGACCGCCGCGGCTTTAGTCTCAGCTCGGAATCCAGCTCGGAATTTGGGAGGATGATAAATTTTCGAAGCCAAGAAAGCATGATAACTCACAGGCTGTATATTGAATCATCAGAACGAGCTAGACCTTGGGTCATCTTTTAGGATAATGGAGACTAGTACAGAGCTCATGGTTGCCATCAAACCAAATGACGAGGGCCTCCAGGCGACTCTCTGCTGGGAATGTCGGCACTGCACGCATCTTTCTCGTCATGCGGCCATGCGGCCATTTCGTGCATGCCAGCATGTATGATCATCAGGGTGATTCAAGAAGCTCAGGCTCGAGGTAAGTATATGTGAGTACGAGATCTAGCAGTGGCACAGCAGCATCAGTGGTTCAATGTTCAATTATGGAAGTTGCACTAGTGCTCACACTAGATATAGTATGTGCGACGATCCCTCACGCACATCACTTTCTGGAATATCTTCGGCAGATTTTTAATGAGCCAGTGATTGATGATTGGGGGCGCATTGCTACGTAGTCGTCACGGATGATTGCTAGGCATTTAAGCTGATGAAATAGTGTCACTGTGCAAATGCGATTTTCACCCGTCTCCGCATCGGTGATATGAACAGTGTGCCCTCTGCGCAGAATGAGTTTCGCAAACTCTTCTCCGCCCTCATCCGTATCCGCGCGGTAGTGTGCTGTTTGGTCTATTCGCATACATACTGGCTCTCCGAAATCCACTTGAAAAGATAAATCTGATACGTGAAATCGTCAAAAAAAGTTTCTAGGACACGCCAAGAAAATTTGCAGTACCACGGCTGAGAACCACCCCTTTGAAAGGCCTGCTGTCGGAAAACCAAGGCCTCCGTGCAATAATATAGCCAAGACCAATGTTTACAACTGCAGCAGGTATCACTGTCACCGTAAAAGCAAAGACAAGTCGTCTCATATTGATCATCGTCTGGCAGGAGGGAAATCACGGTAACTTTTTGAAATTATTATACAGATAGTGCTCACCCCTGGCAGTACGGTCGTGATTCCCCGATCAGAGTAAAAGGAATACATCGCGGATAGAAATTCAAATAAATAGATCGATACTGTACCAGTGACTGTGCAAACCATGTGCAACCCATTTTCTAAAATCTCTACCGAGCCCGCTTTTGGGTGTCGAGTTGACCATATCGGTGGAAAAATTCACGCAGGCTCAAGGCACTTATTGTATGCCCAGTTTGAAGTGCAGGTAGGGTAAACCGTTTAGACGCATCTTTGGCGTTGGTTGGAACTCGAATGCGATCAACGGCTGCAGGAATCGCAATTGAAGCGTGTTGAAGAGCAGGGGCTCTACCTCCCTATTACTGCCATGCTTCACGGCAAGAAAGCGGAGTAGCGCAATTGTCCCCTGACATTGCGGAACATGATATGCTGCTATACAGCGGTGCTTCGTAGATCCTGAGCCTGCAGACCGGACGCGAGTGATGACGTATATCTGTTGTCGTTCACCCATAGGAAATCTGAGCTCGTAGCATTTGAACGAGAACGTTGGCATAAGGGAAAGAACCCTGATACATAAACAATCGTCAACAACGCGTTGCATTGGAGAAACGCGTCTTCCGAAGTACGCCCGTCAATTTGCTCGTGATCAGCTCTACTTCGGTTTTGCAGTAGAATATACTATCATGCATGCCGCGACGTCTGCCAAGGTATGTCATATTTCATGTCTGGTTTCTACGACATGCATTTTCAATCTACGTATAGAAGCAAAAGGAATATATCGATAAACTTCAGGCCGAAATTGACGTCCTGCAGAAGAGGATAGGGTTGGAGCAGATAATCGACTCTGGCGAAACACGCTGACCACTTGACCCATTTTACAGTGAGGATGAGAGCGCCGAGGTCATCGTATCAAGACACATAAAACTGTTGCACCGCTATAATGAAGCCAAGGATGCTACTCAGGTTTGACCCAGATTTTCTATATTCTGCAAGCTAACGCTCTGAACCGAAGTTACTAATAGGAAGGGTATCAAACTCTACCAGGTCCTTTATTGCTTCTAGGAGATGCTCATCTGTTGTCACAGCTCGCTGCTTCGAAGGAAACCACCGTCCGGCAAATTCATGTCGACATGGACCTCATGGATGACCAATGACGTCTGCTCCTGCCCTGCGCTGGCTGTCTTTTTTGTCCCGCATACATTGTGTTTCAATAGACCTGTATACTATGTTTGTAATAAGATCCAACTGGTCCCATTTCCAGCCCATACCTGAACAGGTTTTCCGTCCACCGCGTGTCCTCCTGCTGGCCAGATCTTGATGGGCTTCGGCACATCATCCGTATGATCCAGCCCCAAGTTACCGTGCTCGTTCCACCCCCACCCCCAAACTTCCATGTCTGACGAGCCAGATGGAGAGATCACTGCCACCACGTGTTCGCTGCCACAAGCAAAGGATCTCAGCGAAGGCAATTTGCGATCGTGGGATAAAGTAAATTCGACAGGCCCAACAGTAACCTCGTTCTTCTCCCCTTGCAACTCACGACCTAGTTGACCATGGGCATTACTTCCCGTGGATAGAAGGGTATTTTCATCGTCGTCTACGAGAAGGAAGGTCCCGTTCCACGTACACCCGACCTGTCGAATGCGCACCCAAGAATCCATCCTGTGGAGTTGTCCTTTCTTGTTAGATCCAAAAGCTGTTGTCCGCCCTGATTGGTGGCAGACAACAGTATGTTGAAGACCGAGAGAATATGTTTGCACTGGATCTGCGGATACATCAAGGGAAATGATGCAAGGGCGGTCATAATTCACAATCTTCGTATCCCCTAGTTGGCCATGTCTGGCCAAACCCCAGCCAACGAGCATATGCTCATCACTGAAAACGGGTCGCAAATGAAGTACGACATGACGAGGTCCTGCAACAATGGACTCGACAACGAGCTCACTGGAATTGATAGAGCGACCCTCGATAGTGAGGTGATCAAACAAAATGACTGTCGGAGTTGCCGTAACTTGTTTTGTGCCCACACCGAGTGCCCCAAAGTCGTTTGAGCCCATCGAGATGACCACGTCTGGTCGGGAACGCGATTTCAAAACAAGATATGATGTCTCCCAAGCGGCAGCAATGAGACAACAGGTATATCCTTGGGAAGCATAAGTTTTGTACAAGGGCATGCTGATCGGGGTGAATTCTGTCAACTGTCCCATGTACTCAGGACCCAGCTGCCCTTTGCGTCCGTCTCCACACCCCCAAAGCTCCCTTTGGCCGTCACCAAACTCAAATAATACGAGAGTGTGGTTTGCTCCAGTCGCAAGCTGCAGGATGCCGTGCGTATCGGGAGGAAGCGCACCCTGTTTGAAGCGGCACTCTTTGAAAGTATGCGAATCGTCATCTGAACCATTGGCTAGCTGACCGCGAGCATTAGAGCCAGCAGCTAGAAGACGTAGACATGGAGTCTGAGCTTCCATAAGATCTAAAATAGGCACGATATAAGACTTGATCGTGGTCGCTGAGAGACAAGGCTGATGATTAGTCTGAATCAATTGATTTGGATCGTGGATCGTTTGCTGTCCAAATTTGTTGATCTGGGTCGAATACGAATATCATTACTTTCTTATCTAAGCTTCAGTGTCGTTCGTTAGCCAATAGAAATCGATTATCGTTTTTCCGACCAATGAAATTTAAACTTTTAGCAACGCATGCAACCCTCCAGAGCTCCAGCACGCATCTCTCCCAATTATCTGCGAACATAAATAGGCACATCAGCACATGTCACATCAGCCCATGAGGCTGGCCGTCACCAGTATGCTACCTGATCTGCGGGACAGCCTCAGACTACGTTTTCTTGGTTGATGTGGAGGTGAAGACATACATGCATACTGCGAACATGCTTACAATACAGATAATATAAACTCACTGACCAGTCAGCATCAGCTTTTCCACATCATTCGCATCTGCTCCTCCCTAGCCGAAGATATACTGCGCATAGAGCACGGAAAGTATTCGGGGCGGCTGAATCCAACATCGTCAGACCCTCCGAGATGCAAATAAGGGAAAAAGGACCGACATTCCAACACCACTGGTGAATTTCGGCTCGACATTGATATCCTTGCCATCTTCGCCTTTTGCATTTGTGATCTCGACAGTCGACAAAACCGAAACAACGGCCGCCCATAAGGAGCTGGCTGCGAAGAAACGGCCTGGACAAATTCTCCTTCAGATGATATCAGCGACATTGTCCGCAACCAAGAAGATTATATAAACCTTCCAAAACCAAAACCAAAATGACTGTACGTTGGCTCATCTTTTAACTGTCCGTCTGCAGTTAAATGGCGACCGGGATCAAAACGTGACGGGTCGGGATACAATTCCTTATCGTGACCCATGGCCCTATGGGAGGAATTAGCTGCTGCATGGATCATGGAGGTATAATCACCCGAGACACACCATGCATTCAACATCACCATGGTACCTATTAATCTCTTGAGAAACATGATCAGTAGCTTGCGATGCTGGTAGTGAAAGACCTTTGGGAATGAAGAAGCCATCATAAACATCATCGCATGAGGTTGCATGCGGAAGACCTAACGGAAAGCATGTCAAATTGACTTCGACCGCTTTCTTCTCGTAAGGCTTACCGAGGGGTGCAACAGGCTGCCATCTGAGGGTTTCACGACAGATAGCTTCAATGTATGGCAGTGACTTCCTATCTTGGAAAGTTGGAACTCTGTCCGGTCCGCACACTGCGTTGATGTCTGCTCTGGCGCGGGTCTGGACTTCCGGATAAAGAAGCACTGCCAGGAGGAACATGTGCAATGTTGCTGAGGTCTGTCATTTCCAGCTGTCAAGATTTATTCACAAAGGAAAAGGGTTCATTTTACCGTCTCGGACCCGGCTGAAAGAGCAAAGAGTTTACCACCATGAAAACCAATATCAACATGATCCCTTACCGATGTATGCAGTTGCAGCAACCGCCTTCATCAATTGTTCCTGATCATGAACTTCACTTTTGTCCTCTTGGCTCAGGAAGTCTGATACCATAGATGGACGGGCTTCACCCTCTGCCTGACAGAGAAATCGTTCTTTGCGAAAACTCCAAGATGTCAGACGTGCTCACCATTTGTTTTTTCACGTACTCGAAGGGTTCCTCCTGTATAGTCGCAGCCAATCTACGGCATTCTGGGGCCATCTTCTTGTACTTACCCCCTGGCACAAAGGATGGCAGTCGATGCACTGAAAAAATTGAGATTTCAAAAACACGATCCCCGATAGCACGCAATGCTTACGAAAAGGGAAGAACATCTGCAGGGCCGCTCTTTCAGGAGATATGACTTCGGATATTATGTGAATGATCTTCTGAATAGTGTCTACGAAGGGATCATCCTTTGGCTTGGTCTCGTATCCATATGTGACTGCCATGATAAGAGACGACGCAAGTCTGTTTTCATATCAGAATCAGGGTAGGCACGGATAACCACAGCTAGGGACCAACGTGTTGAGGTGACCTTCGACCTTATTGGAGTCATCCAATAGATTTACAATGAGCTCGTGAGCCTTGCGGAGATACAGATCCTGGTACGAATTTGTTACTTCAATACGCATGGACTGATGATAAAGTTTGCGGTGCATCCGGAATGTATCACCGTATGGCTGGAGTCCTGTGTTAAACGACAATCCAAAACTGTTACTAGTCAATCAACTGATGGCGCTCATTGATCAACAGACGTACTACTCGTTTGTAGCGATGACGGGACGATCAGAATATATCGCTGAGCGTTTGTCCACAACGGCCCTAGCGACTTTCTCAGAGTTGATGATGATGAAGTGCTGGCCAAAAAGACGCGCGTATACAATGTCACCTGTAATTCAAAATGAGCTGCAAAGCGTAATCAGGATGGGCTAACCAACCATACTGCTTTCCCCATTTTGCATAAGTTAACCATGGATGAGCCGCATCGATGTCAAGGATATTCCCCACGAAAGGCAGCAAGCGCGGTCCAGGTGGGAGTGGCATACCATTCACCTTCTTTCGCGTGGAACGCCATCCTTCTGCGATGATTGCGCAGATAATGGCAGAGACAACGAGGTATGTTTGAATCATAAAGTATAGTTAGTCGCGCTTGGTGTGCGCTCAAATTAGTCGAGGTGGGCCAGAATGTCTTCGTCAACCCACTATTTCACGTGTGTGGCTCCCCGCCAGCAGCCGAATAGGAATCCGATTCAGTTGGGTTATAGAGCGGGTTAAACTGTTTCTGTTTAATAATCAGAACCGAGCCTTGTGCCCGCCGGATAGCGAACCACGCGAGGCAGGCAGAATCCGAACCTCGATCCCCAAGGACAACCAGGGGAATATACGTTCCGAATGCTTCTGAGGTGTAGTTCGTTGAGACGAGTGCCAGCGAGGCTGTGTGAGACTGAGTGAGTGCCAGCGAGGCTATGTGAGACTGAGTGAGTGCCGCAGATTCCAGAACAGACTCAATAGTGACCCAAGAATCAGATCGGCTTTTACCACTGCACGCTGCCACAGGCCACCGCTATGTTCAGGAGGGGAGCTTGAGGAAACTATGAGGAAATGTTGAATCAATGCTGAATGCACTGTGTGAACGAGCAAGCTGGCCACCCAGAGAAAGTGTGCCGTTTCTCCTTTCAGTCCTTTCCTATCCGAGTCGATGGCAAACTTTAACGGAAAGTCGTTACCAGGGCGGAAAACAAGTATTACTTTCGGAAACGAGTTTGAATTCGCGGTTGCATGCATAGGCTACCATTGGGACGGAAACTGGCAGAAAACAAGCAGAACAGGAAGAGCTCTGCACTGTTTGAATGAATTCGTCCCAAGATCACATGATTCAGAGCACTATCAGTCTCAGCTAGATCAGATCATCATATCATGATAGTACTAGTGGGACTCGTATGAATACTCCAGTACTGATCATGCAGATTCAGAGATTAGGCGAAAGATGACAATGTGAAGTGCAGACAATCCAATTGAGATCCTATCATCATGGTATATATACTAAGGTTTACAAAGTGTTTACTTTGACAGGTACCCGGTGCCGCATTCGACACACTACAACTATTATCTCAGTAGGTATCTAAGCGACCTTTGTTCACACAGCTGCTTCCACTAAATTGCGGTCGCTAATCTTGCAGGTCTCATGCGTCCCAACGTTGTTGGAATCGGTGAACGATTTGGAGCCATCTCGCAAATCATACCCGAGACCCCCCATGCGGATTGCTTGCACTGATGGCCTCGAGACCATCACCCTGGACATGGTGTCCTGAGACCAACCCTTTCCCTGCGCGACTCGGAAGACTATGAGCAGCGTTGCAATTATCTGTGACATGTCATAAGCAGCGCGAATGCCCCTCATTTGCCAGTGCTCACCTGAACCTGAGTCAGTGCCTCAATAAATGTCTCCGAGATAGGGTTGTTCAGAAGGAAGAGAGTCAGAAATGCCACCGAGAACGCGGAATAGAGAGCGGCAGATTCAATTATCATCGCAGCAATCGACGTGTATTGAGTTCCGTAGCTGGAGCCGAGGACTTTGGAAATGCGGCGACGATATGTGAGCAGACGAAGTACGATAACGATCGTAATGATGATGTTCAGAGCGAGCGAGAGGCTGAGATAGGGGACAGTGTAGTTGATGTTAGTCGAGGAGAAATATGGGGAAAAAGTGGTTACTTGAAGCAGCCACATTATTCCCATAACTAACTGATGGTGAGTGTCTGATACAGTCACACAAACAGATGGAAGTGACTGACCAACGGATGCAGCATACATCAGACAAGGGAATAACATGATGGCCCACATTGGCACCCTACACCCTCTGTAAATTACCATGCAGCGCCAAACCTGCGCAGAGATATTAGTGATAGCAATTTCGACGTCGAGTACTTCTACTCACGACCAATCCGTCTGAAAGAAGCATTGTTATCAAACCGCAGACGTTTCCAATATTGTCCACAGGAATGGAGAACATGTCGTTCTCGAATGCATTTGGACCACCCGGATAATTGCGATCTTGAATGAATGCGAGTTGCGTGAAATCGGCTAACGCTGTCATGAATAAGGTGCTGAGAATGAAAGTCACAGTGATGTACACGAGTAGAGGGATTTGCTTTTTGCAGTTCGTGCGTGTCATCTGCCGGAGAAGGAGGTGGAAGCACATAAAATACAATGTGACATTAATGCCATAGGCAATGGCGCTGACCACTGTACCCTGCAACCAACCTTTCTCTGCAAGAAGTGTTTCAGACGATTCGTCTGGTGTCCAACTAGATGACATGATGAATTGGATGATGAGCAGAATAAGATGATGTCCTGGAAGAACAATGATATGTAGTGGGCGAGTGAGTTACGATCATGTGTTAGCGCCTCGTTAAATATTACCCTTCACCACAGCCGTTCCATGGGGGCCTTGCGTGCAACCCGCGAGTTGTTCTGAACGTTCAAAAATGGCATAATCAATTTTGATGACGGACGTCTTCGGGGAAGGTTTGGTTGGCACGTATCTGATGAGGATCTCGGTCAAAGTCCGGTGAATACAACCAGCCCAGGCCTGGTGTATTTGCAATGTCAAAGGACAAGTAACCTATTTGCGAAAACTCACTGAGTGGAACCGTTCAGCTTCTCGCAAGAGGTACCCGCTCGGGAAAAATGTACACGAGATCGCCTCCCATGGGAATTTCCTGCGCTTAGCTAGGGGTATACCAAATGTGGTAATTTCTTTGCGGTACCAATTGAAGAACACGTCACTTGCAGAACATTGTGCGGACCTGAGTGGATCCGACACTTCGATACATTTGCGTTCTTGTGAGAGCTGGTGCCACGCCTGCATATATCATTGCAGAACCAATCTGCCTCGGGTGCATGAAGCAAATCAACACATTGCAAATGGATTCAGCCGCAGTAATAGAGGAATACTGAACCAAGACGAGTACCCATTGATTGTATCCATTGAAGTTGCATCGCACCATTTCCCCAGATCCGCGTAACGCCACCCTCGAGCTGTGCTGTTCGAGAATCGGGAGTGTCGATGTTGCTATCATTTGCTTTTGCTTCCGAGTTCATACTCACCCAATGCACTCAAATCTCGACTCCATAGCGTCCGTTTTGGATTCACCTCTTGGACGTGACTTATGTGATGGACTTTGGCGCGGCAAAGCTCAAAGTACCATCGACGAGGACGACAGACTTTGAGAGTGCAGGGGAAGGAAAATCGAACGTGAAGGACCGGATCTGATTTTGGACCGCTTTGCCAACTGAATACTGAGCTCGTCTCACAGCAGTTGGGTGCCTGCCGCGCGGTCGGCGTAGACTTTGACAGTACCTATCAAAGAACCTACTGACCATGTGAGTGGTGAAAGTTCATTGAAGACGGCATGCTCACTCCAGGGTCATGAGTCCATTTTGATGTGGATCAGGCTGGCGTTCTGGACTTTCGGGGCAGTGTGTGAGATGATGGTTTGAAGCGCATTTTACCCCAACTGGATATCAGTACCAGCACTGGTGTAGACCAGTGTAAAGCTTGTGATATGCGCATATGCATGCTGCCGCGGCAGTACTTCATAGAAATTTCAAACTGTTCGAAATTCGAACCTGGATGATTAGCTGACAAATCATAACCGGATTCATTTTATCACATGCATATTACAGTCCGCTTCATCTCCATCCTTGCCAGTGATCGCAGGAAGCGCATTCATATGCATACATGTTGGATGAATATATTGTCCAAGATAAAAATTGCGAAATCAAGTATTCCTGCATCATTCCTCAAAGAATTATGTACTACTGATATGATGATCAGCAGCCCAAACACCGCCAACGTTTCATCTCTGGCGATGGAAAAATAGCCGGAATAGTCCAACTTGAACGCTGAAACGTCCTCATGTAGTATAAAGGGTCATGTCCTGGTCGTTTCTAGCTCGCCAAAGGTGTCCCATACGTTAAACTTACAATGACTGAAGTTACAGGCAAAGTAGACTTCAAAGTCGGTGACGACACGTACCAGACTTGGTATAAAATCGTCGGGGATCTCGCTTCGGGCGTGCGCCCTCTCGTCGTGCTGCACGGTGGCCCTGGCATTTCGCATGACTATATGACACCTCTCGTTGAAATCTACAACAAATACAAAATCCCCGTCATCTTTTACGACCAGGTCGGCATCGGCATGTCTCTTTTTGAAGGCGTGGCGGAGAAGCCCAAAGAGTTCTGGACAGTCGATCTGTTCATGGATGAGTTGGACAACCTTCTTGTCTACCTTGGTGTGCAGAATGACTTTTCTCTTCTGGGTCACTCCTGGGGAGCGATGTTAGGCGCACACTATGCCAGTCACAGACACCCGGTGGGTCTCAAACACCTTGTCCTCACCAGTGGAACCCCGTCTATGGCGCTATGGGAAAGAAGCACTCGCCAGTTGCTGGCCGCGCTGCCAGAAGATGTGAGGGAGACAATTGAGAAGCACGAGAAAGAAGGGACAACGGATAGCCCTGAATACCAACAAGCGATGGGCATATTCTATGAGAAGCACGTCTGTAAGACTCCCTGGCCAAAGGAGCTGGAGGCTTCTTTTGCAGCCATGTTGCAAAATCCCACCGTGTATAGCACGATGTAGGTGATATCTCGACCTTCCTTTCTGACGTATGCTGATCTTCGTTGCTAGGGTTGGACCGTCAGAGTTTACCATCACGGGTACACTGAAACCATGGTCGTGTCTTGATCAGATTCACACAATCACAGTTCCCACCCTCCTTACCAACGGTGCCAATGACGAAGCGCAGGACGTCTGCGTCAGTCCTTTCTTCCATAAAATCCCTCACGTGAAGTGGGTGCAGTTCTCGCAGCGTCACATGCCATTCACGGAGGAGGAGGACCAGGAGAGATACTTTCAAGTGGTGGCAGACTTCCTGACGCAGACCACCATTACGGATATCAATGATTGAGTCGCCCTGCACATCTAGTCAATTTAGTATTATTAAGTCTAACTATAACGATTGATACCCAGTTCCAGAATATGGCAGAAGGTCCGTGCCAGTGGACGATTTCAAGTGTGACAAGTGCATGTCGTACTGACATAGTCAACTGACCTCTGAGTTATTCCACGTCTCCTCACCGTGACTGCAAACCATATTTATTGATTCAACTTTCGGACCAATGCATCTCTACGCCCAGTATCGATCCACGTTTAAAATAACCGCGTCGATGTTGCGGAACGCGCATGCATGAGCGGGATTGAGGCATAGAGAGAAACGGGTCGATCGAACAGGTGCTCAAAGACATTAGCGTTATCGAGGGTAATTGACGTAAAGTAATACGGACCTCATGGTGAGGCTGAAACTTGAAAGGCAGTTCGTTACCGCCGACATTAATTCCATCATGGGGCGCCGATCAGCCTATATGCCAAGGCTGGCCGCCGCGCATACTTATTGTGATCACCTAAACGGCAAGAAGCTCGAAGTAGCGTCTAGATCGGCTAGAGATGAAATGGACAGACCGGTCATCGGTGAATCAGATGGGGTCACATTATGAGGAGATATCTATTCTTGGTCCAAGGCTAAGCAGTTTAAACCATTGGAATCCTCGGTAGAAATCAATCACCGGAGGTAAAAGTTGCTTCATGATTTCTCGCAGAGAACTAGGAGTTGGATGGGTGTTTGGGATGGTTAGCGTGCTTATCACCGTGTGGCATGCTCGTATCCAACTGCAACCAGCACAGCATGATCGTAAGTACCTCCTCATACGCGTTAGAGCGAGAATGTGCTGACCTGGGCGTCTTAGAATTGATAGAATACACTTATGCTGACGACGATTACCCATGGGAATTTCCTCTCGACCTCGCGCATGAAGCCGTCGCAATGACTCTTCACGAGAGTGTGCATTTTTCACTCAATGAATCAGACGCGGAGGCTCGTGTGGAATGGAGGAACCTCCCGACGTGGCCAAAAGGCTTTGGTCGCATGCGTCTAGGACCACAGCACCGAGTTTTCGTGATGGTTTTCCAGCATCAGAACCACTGTCTATGGAAACTCGAGCTAGGTCTCCTCGGCAGTACCGATCCTGAAGCCTCATTCCATCACATAAACCACTGTTTCAATTATCTTCGACAGACTTTGATGTGTGAGGCCGCATATACACTGGAGATGGGAGACTTTATGAGCGTTGACTATGAGAAGGACAGAGTGGGAGACACATTGGTGTGCAGAGACTGGGAAAAAGTATATTCTGCCCTCGATGAGAGTCATGAAAAGTGGGTGGAGTGGAGGGCGCATTGGGACTAACTAAACCGATACACCATTTTCCGTATTATACAATATTCCTCTGAGCGCAATATTTAAGTGCCCGCATAATCCAGGTATTTAAATGACCTTGCTCACAAAGTTGCCTCTGCTGAACCGCGGTCGCTAATCTTGTAAGTCTCGTGCGTCCCAATTGCAATGTTATTGGAAGTGGCAAACGTTTTGGAGTTGCCCCGCGAACTAGACGCGAGATCCACGTGGACGGGTTGCGCTGATCGATTCGAGGTCATTACCTTAGACATGGTGTCCTGAGACCAACTCTTTCCTTGCGCGACTCGGAAAACTATGAGCAGCATTGCAATTACCTGTGGCATGTCATGAGCATCTGGGTGCCTCTCCATTTGCTAGTACTAACCTGAATCTGATTCAGTGAATCGACAAATATCTCCGCGACGGGACTATTCAGAAGGAATAGAGTAAGAAACGCAACCGAAAACACGGAATAAAGAGCGGCGGATTCAATTAACATCGCGGCAATCGACGTGTATTGAGTTCCGTAGCTGGAGCCGAGGACTTTGGAAATGTGGTAACGATATGTGAGCAGTCGAAGTACAATAACGATGGTGACGATGATATTCAGAGCGAGCGAGAGGCTGGGATAGGGAATGGTATAGTTGATGCTATGGAATTGAGCCGGGGAAACATATGGGGAGCTAGAGGTTACTTGAAGCAGCCACATTATTCCCATGACTAACAGATGCAACGGTGAGCGTCGAAAACAGTCCACAGACACCAAGGAGTGACTGACCAACAGATGCAGCGAAAATCAGACCAGGCAATAACATGATGATCCACATTGGCACCCTACACCCTTTGTAAATTACGAAGCAGCGCCAGACCTTCGTGGAATTTTAGCGATGGTATTTTCAACGTCGAATACTACTCACTACCAATCCATCTGAAAGAAGCATTGCTATCAAGCCACAGACATTTCCAAGATTGTCCACAGGAATGCCGAACATATCATCCTCAAATGCGTTCGGACCGCCCGGATAATTGCGATCTTGAATGAATGCGAGTTGCGTGAAATTGGCCAGTGCTGCCATGAACAAGGTGCTGAGGATGAAAGTCACGGTGATGTGCATGAGTAGAGGCAGGTGTTTTCTGTAGTTCGTGCGGGTCATCTGCCGGAAAAGTAGATGGAAGCACATAAAGTACAGGGCGACGCCAATGCCGTAGGCAACGGCGCTGACCACTGTACCCTGCAACCAACCTTTCTCTGCTAGAAGTGTGTTGGACGATTCGTCCGGTGTCCAACTTGATGACATGAATGAATTAGACAATATACCAGAAGAAGTTGATGTCCGGCTTGAAGAATGATAATTTTGCGAGTGCAAACCACGATGTTGCTCCGTTGAATAATACTACAGCTTGCATTTACCTTCTGTTATCATCTTTAGCCGACGAGGACTCACAGCACTTGCGCCCTTGTTGCGCTGCCGCCCTGAATGACAGCGTCAATCATGGGCTAACCCTGACAGTGACCATGTGAGTGGTGCTTTCAAAAAGGCATGCTCACCTCACTTTGATGTGGACGAAGCTCTGAAGCAGTGCATGAGATCAGAAATCAGATGACGCCCATTGCACCAGTACTAATGCAATTCATGCATAATAGGAACATTCAGGTTCATGAAGCAGAAGGCAAGGCTAGATTTTTTTTGGCTGTGTACTAGTAGCACTTGGCGCAAAGTCCAAGCACCAGACAGAGCGAGGCAGAGAAGGGCAGAGAGCAGTGAGCACGCGCTGCAAGTAACAACTGTTATTGAATTACGTAGTATTTGAGCCAAAATTTTAGCCGACCGCAACACAATTGAACCCGTCTCGCCACTCAGTACTTAAGTACTTATTCCTCTCCCGTCCATGTTTTGCCAATACACAGCTAGCAGATTTGTGTATGGCTTCATTACACGATCGCTCACGCTGTCAACACGTTGTAACGGTAGGCATAGGCGCGTATGCTGTACTCCAGTTTCGCACACCTCTTGCTTGCCGCCATGAACATCGCTGGTCCCTCCCGACCACGTCTGGTCCCTGGTCCAAGAGAAAGAAATAACTATGAGGAGGATCTTACCCGTATGATCGCACAACTTGACCTTTCTGATGTGGAGAGGTGGCAGACTTTATACGATACCAGAGTTCATCGAGGAGAGGATCTCACTGATCGTGAAGTTGCTTTCGCATTGTTGATGCAGAGCGCTCGAGAACTTGCGGAGTTCAATGCTGATCGGGCACTTGCCCAGCAACTTCAAGAAGAAAATGGAGAACCTGATCCTGCGCCTATGTAAGGGCCCATACTGAGGAATTCACCAAAGCTGACACTGATGAGCAGGTCACAAAATCCAGCTCAAGCTGCCACCATTATGACTAGGCCGGCTCCTCCTCGGTGAGACATGTTACTACCTTTGATATTGTTACTGCAACTATCATACCAAGGGCTACCGGTCACGACTGTGTGATCTGTCAGGATCCTATCTTCGGAGCAGAAGTTCGAGCACCATGTGGTCATTTTTATGATATCGGTTGCATTACCGACTTGTTCCAGTCAGCAACACGCGACGAGAGCCTGTATCCTCCTCGATGCTGTCGCCAGAACATCACCCTCCCACAAGTTCGGCCTCACCTGACACAGGCAGTCCTCGCTGAGTTCGAGCTCAAAGCTCAAGAATTTGGGACCATGAAGCGCGTTTATTGTGTTGCACCAACGTGCAGTCGTTTCCTCGGGCCATTGCATGAGGGTTATTTCACCAAGGTCTTTACATGCACGTCACCTACCTGCACCATGACGACATGTGGAAAATGTTGCAGTAGACACGAAGGATTTACTCATATCTGCACTCCTGATGCAGATGCTGAGCAAATACTCACGCTAAGCCGCACATCGGGGTGGGCACGCTGTCCAGGTTGTGCTCAGATGATCGAGCTTGACATGGGGTGTTTCCACATGACCTGCCGATGCAGGACGGAGTTCTGCTATCTGTGCAAAGAACTTTGGAAGAACTGCGGGTGCCCGCAGTGGGACGAGGCCAGGCTGCTCGCTACTGCAGAGCGTCGCGTGGATGCTCAGCTGCCGCCCGCGCAGCCTGCTAATCCTTTCCGACAGGCACCTGCAGTGCGCCAACCAGTGCCAGCTGTTGGTGATGTCAGGAATCAGCCTGTTTATTTACCCAGACAGGCACCTGTGCCAGCGCTCGTACCAGCGCCAGTCGCAAATATCCGCCCTGCAAATCCTTTTCAACAGGTCCCTGCGCCAGCACCCGGAGCAGCACCTCTTCCTGTTCCATTACGCCCCACGATTCTCCGTCCCGAGGCACCAGTACCAGCACCTCTTCCAGCACCCCATTTTGTGTCGGGGACTCGCCGTGCTGAGACGAATGATCGCGTTTCGGAATGGTTCACGAACGGCTCAGAGATTCCAGAATGGCTCACGGACGAGCCAGAGGTTCCAGAATGGCCCACAGACGAGCCAGAGGTTCCAGAATGGCTCACGGACGAGTCAGAGGCTCCAGAATGGCTCACGGACGAGCCAGAGGCTCCAGAATGGCTCACGGATGAGTCAGAGGTTCCAGAATGGCTCACGGACGAGCCAGAGGTTCCAGAATGGCTCACGAGCGAGTCAGAGGTTCCAGAATGGTTGAGGAACGAGTCAGAGGTTCCAGAATGGTTGAGGAACGAGTCAGAGGTTCCAGAATGGTTGAGGAACGAGTCAGAGGTTCCAGAATGGCTCACGAGCGAGTCAGAGGTTCCAGAATGGTTGAGGAACGAGCCAGAGGTTCCAGAATGGCACGCAAGAGTGGAGTCCGCGGCTACTGCAGCCTCGCCAGGCTCGGATCGGAACGCTGTCAGACAGCGTATGATAAGGGAGACCATGGAGCGTCTCAGAGTGGATCACGATTGTGACCACACAAACTGGACGTTCCGGATCGGGGGCGGACGTTGCGAGGCCTGCGAGACGCATCTCCCACTATACCTCTTCGTAAGTCGTTTGCGTCGCCTTGCTTACGTCGGCACACTTTCTGATCTGACGTCTATTAGCGGTGTAGAGGGTGTGAAATGCTCGCTTGTAACAGGTGTCGCCGAAACCGTCTGTGAAAAATGACTGAATCTTAACTCTCCGATGCTTTGCTGATAACTCACAAGTGGCTTTCCATGTAAATTGAACTTTGGATTTGGAATAAATTGCTCTCAGGCACTGTACAATCTGTAGTATAGATGGTACAACATGGTACGACTATCTCCCTTAGCCTGTGGTCTCATGTACCATCGGTAGTAAATGTTGTTTAGATCAGTACTAGTGGGTGTTGCAAACAACTATGGTGCTGTAGTATAGTCACTGAATGTCATGTCCAAAAGTCAAACGAGATATATGAGCGATAAAATGCATCCCGCTGTATGCTCTTGTCGATACTTGATTCGGCGCTCAGTTTCTGCGCGCGTGAAGACGCCGTGCACTCACGACCATTATATCAATCATTGGTAGTACATCACACAGACCAACCAAACCATGTCCCCTGTAATTTATTTCTGGGCTCCAGCGTGCTTTTGGGTGTTGAGATATTGATCCATTGATAGACCATTGATCAAACATGAATATCAATTCAATAAAGGCTACATGGTACTCGCCTGTATATTGACACCAGAACGAAATACCGGGGTTGTACTATTTTACTAAGCCGATCACGTGTTATGTAGCTTCTAGTGACTCCCGACAAAGTCAATGACATTTCAGTGTACTCATTCCAAAGTCACTGAAAAAACCTTGACCACCATTACCGCGTCCCATGACAAACACATTGAAATTAAGTAATTGATTTTACTATCCACAGTGTAATGCTCTGTAAGGCTCTGTGAGTATTCTATGGTATTCCTGTCTGGCCTACTCAATGCTCTGTACAACTCTGTACAGTGCGGTATGACATTGTACAGAGCTGCACAGAGGGAACCCTCTCTGTGGGCTCTGTGGCTCTGTCCAGCGCTGTCCAGGGTTGTACAGAGGCCCCTGGGTTTGCTGATGCACTTGACCCGGGACGGGTACGGTCATGGCCCCATAGCCCATCTTACCCGCGGGTATGACCCGGGCATGACCCGGGTCGACCTATGTCAGGCCCTACCTCATAGACCGACTGGCCACCCGTCCAACTCATTCCTCTCCCGCCCATGCTTTGTCAATACACTGGCTCTGTATATGGCTTAATTACATTGATCGCTCACGCCACTATCATAACGCTGTCACGGTAGGCATAGACGTATGCTAAACTCCGGTTTCCGAGTCGCACACCTCTTGCTTGCCGCCATGAACATCGCTGGTCCCTCACGACCACGTCTGGTCCCTGGTCCAAGAGAAAGAAACAACTATGAGGAGGATCTTACCCGTATGATCGCTCGACTTGAGCCTTCTGACGTGGAGAGGTGGCAGGCTTTATACGATAACTGTGTGCATCGAGGAGAGCGTCTCAGTGACTATGATGTTGCTTTCGCATTGTTGATGCAGGACGCTCGAGATCTTGCGGAGTTCAACGCTGATCGGGCACTTGCCCAGCAACTTCAAGGAGAAAGTGGAGAACCTGATCCCGCGCCTATGTAAGGACCCATACTACTGCGGAATCCACCAAAGCTGACACTGATAAGCAGGTCACCAAATCCAGCTCAAGCGCCCACCATTATGACTAGGCCGGCTCCTCCTCGGTGAGACATATTACTACCTATGATATTGTTACTGCAACTATCATAACAAGGGCTACCGGTCACGACTGTGTGATCTGTCAGGATCCTATCTTTGGAGCAGAAGTTCGAGCATCATGTGGCCATTTTTATGATATCGGTTGCATTACCGACCTATTCCAGTCAGCAACACGCGACGAGAGCCTGTATCCTCCTCGTTGCTGTCGCCAGAACATCACCCTTCTACAAGTTCGGCCTCACCTGACGCAGGCAGTCCTCGCTGAGTTTGAGCTCAAAGCTCAAGAATTTGGGACCACGAAGCGCGTTTATTGTGTTGCACCAACGTGCAGTCGTTTCCTCGGGCCATTACATGAGGGGTATGGGTATTTCACTAAGGCATTTACATGCACGTCACCTACCTGCATGACGAAGACATGTGCAAAATGTCGCAGCAGACACGAAGGATTCACTCATATCTGCACTCCTGATGCAGAGGATGAGCAAGTACTCGCGCTAAGCCGCACCTCGGGGTGGGCACGCTGTCCGGGCTGTGCTCAGATGATAGAGCTTAGTATGGGGTGTTTCCACATGACCTGCCGATGCAGGACAGAATTCTGTTATCTGTGCAAAGAACTCTGGAAGAACTGCAGGTGTCCGCAGTGGGACGAGGACAGACTGCTTGCTGCTGCAGAGCGTCGCGTGGATGCTCAGCTTCCGCCCGCGCAGCCTGCTAATCCTCTCCAACAGGCACCTGCAGTGCGCCAACCAGTGCCAGCTGTTGGTGATGTCAGGAATCAGCCTGTTAATTTACCCAGACCGGCACCTGCGCCAGCGCCAGTTGCCAATGTCCGCTTTGAAAATCCTTTTCAAGTGGTCCCTGCGCCAGCACTCGGAGCAGCACCAGTTGCCAATATCCCCTTTGAAAATCCTTTTCAACTGGTCCCTGCGCCAGCACTCGGAGCAGAACCAGTTGCCAATATCTGGCCAACGGCTCGCCGTGCCGAGGTATTTGCCCCAGCACCTCTTCTTCCTGTTCCATTGCGCCCCACGATTCTCCGTCCCGGGGCACCAGCACCAGCACCTCTTCCAGAACCCCATTTCCTGACGGGGACTCGCCGTGTTGAGACATATAATCGCATTTCAGGATTTTTCACGAACTGGACCCCAGAACGGCTCACAGACGAGTCAGAGGTTCCAGAATGGCACGTGAGAGTGGAGCCTGCATTGGATGGGAGCGCTGTCAGACCGTTTATACGGGAGATGCTAGAGGATCTCAGAGCGGCTACACAGCGTCGTTTGATAAGGGAGACCATGGAGCGTCTCAGAGTGGATCACGATTGTGACCACACAGACTGGACGTTCCGGAGCGGGGGCGGACATTGCGAGGCCTGCGAGATGATTTTTCCACTATACCTCTTCGTAAGTCATTTGCGTCGCCTTGCTTGCGTCGGCATACTTTCTGATCTGACATCTATTAGCGGTGTAGAGGGTGTGAAATGCTCGCTTGTATCAGGTGTCTCCGAAACCGTCTGTGAAAAATAACTGAATCTTGACTCTCTCCGATGCTTTGTTGATAACTTGCAAGTGGCTTTCTATGTAAATTGGTCTTTGGTCTTGGAACAAATTGCTCTCAGGCACTGTACAATCGGTATTAAATGTTGTTTCGATCAGTACTAGTGGGTGTTGCAAACAACTATGCATATGGTCACTGAATGTCATGTCCAACAGTCAAACGAGAAATATGAGCGATAAAATGCATCCCGCTGTATGCTCTTGTCGATACTTGATTCGGCGCTCAATTTCTGCGCGCGTGAAGACGCCGTGCACTCACGACCATTAACCATTGGCAGTACATCACACAAACCAACCAAACCATGTCCCCTGTAATTTATTTCTGGGCTCCAGCGTACTTTTCGGTGTTGAGGTATTGATCCATTGATAGACCATTGATCAAACATGAATATCAATTCAATAACGGCTACATGGTACTCGCCTGTATATTGACACCAGAACGAAACACCGGGGTTGCTGTAGACCTTTCAGGACTATGATATGATTGAGATCACAGCAGGTGCGTTGACGTGACGTAATACGGAACTCATGGTGAGGCTGTAATATGAAAGGCAGTTCGTTATCTGTGGACATCAATAAATTCCATGGGCGCATCAGCCTATGCCAAGGCTGGCCGTGCGGCGCCAATATCCAGTCCAAGGATGCGTGTACTATGTCACATACTTATTGTGATCACCTGAACGATAAGCTCGAGGACCGAGTTGAGGTAGCATCTAGATCGGCTAAAAAACGAATGGACAGACCAGTGAATCGGATGAAATCACAGAGCGATCACGGCTCCGTTGCGACTCCGAGATATTCTTAGTCTAGGGTCAACCAGTTTAACGCATTGGAATTTGGCAGTGCTCAATGCCTCCGAGTCGGATCAGCAGGTTTCTGGATAGTTGGTTGATAGCCTTGAAAGTGATCAATCATTGGAGGCATTGAAAAGGTGCTCATGATTTCTCGCAGAGAACTAGTAGTTGGATGGGCGTTCGGGATGCTTAGCGTGCTTGTCACCGTGTGGCACGCTCGCATCCAACTGCAGCCAGCACAACATGATCGTAAGTACTTCCTCATACGCGTAGGTGTGAGAATGTGCTGACCTGGGCGTCTTAGAATTGATAGAATACACTTATGCTGACGAAGATTACCCATGGGAATTTCCTGTCGACCTCGCGCATGAAGCCGTCGCAATGACTCTTCACGAGAGTGTGCATTTTTCACTTAATGCATCTGACGCGGAGGCTCGTCTGGAGTGGGAGAACCTTCCGACATGGCCAAAAGGCTTTGGTCGCACACGTCTAGGACCACAGCACCGAGTTTTCGTGATGGTTTTCCAGCATCAGCACCATTGTCTATGGATGCTCGAGCTAGCTCTCCTCGGCGGTAACGATCCTGAAGCCTCATTCCATCACATAAACCACTGTTTCAATTATCTTCGGCAGACTTTGATGTGTGAGGCCGCATATACACTGGAAATGGGAGACTTCATGAGCGTTGATCATGAGAAGGACAGAGTGGGAGACACATTGGTATGCAGAGACTGGGAAAAAGTATATTCTAGTGGTACTCAAAATAAAAATTAGAAATGTTTGAAAGCTCGCTGAACTCTGACTAAGGCTTTCAACTCGTGGCTAAGCGGCTTCCAACACTTCGGCCGCTGGGACTGCGATTGAAGGTCAGGCCGGCATCGCTGGCGGAGTTTCAAACAACCATGCCTCCTTCTCGCCAACGTGTACGCCGTTCTGCACGCTTGAAAGCTAACCCTCTAGTGCGTTGCTCCAGGTCGATGGACGACGAAGGTCCAAACACTCGCGGACCAGCCAAACCCCCTCCAGAACAGCATGTACCCCGCCTGACTATCCAGTGGCAGAGCGACTGTGCTCTTACCGACATCCTCGTCAACCATCTCTCCACGCACCCCGCCGATTGCAGAGTACTTTTCTACTCTGACGGCAAGAAAGCGATGGCTGCCGTTGATGATGGTGCCTCGGGCTCGGACAAGGGGCAGGTGTATGGTACCCTGGCCAAACTTATTTTCACTGACCACCCGAGGTACGGTTACGCGTTCGCCACCAACGCAAAGAAGTTTCGTGACGGAGTCTGCAACCGCATCCAAACGTGAGTCGTTCCCGTTTTTTCTTCCGTTACAAAAAATACTGAAATTTATGTAGACTTAGGGGGAAATACAAGAAACTCAAGGCATCTTTTGACAGTACTGGCGCTGGTGTGATGCCTGGTGAAGGCACGCAAACGAAAAATCTTTTGGGTGAGTCCTCGTTCCTTATTTTCTGGTCCTTAGCTGATGTGTTTCGTAGATGCAGCGCTCTTAGAGCTCCCATGGTATACGGAACTGGATGCCATTTGGCATTCCAATCCGTCCATGGCCGCGAAGACTCACTCATCAAGACCTGGCGTCGATCACGCCGGCGCGTTATATTCCTTGGTTGGACGACATGCTGGGGCTGGTACCCCCATGCAACTTGACACCAGCGCCGGTCCCCCCATGCACATTGATACCAGCGCCGGTCCCCCCATGCACATTGATACCAGCGCTGGTCCCATGCAGTACCCTCAACCGCCTCCTCAATATCCCCCGCCCGATATCCATCCTTCCAGCACTCCACCCTCGCATTATGGCCAGCACTACTATCCCCCAGCAATGCCTTATGCTGGGGGTTCACATGGTGATCCCTCCATCGATCCAACACTGCAACATCCTGCTCCTGCTCCCGCATTACCCTCCACTGCCCCTTTGCCCTCCGCTGGCCCTTTGCCCTCCACTGGCCCTTTGCCCTCCGCTGCCCCCTTACCCTCCGCTGCCCCCTTGCCCTCCGCTGTCCCCTTACCCTCCGCTGCCCCCTACAATCAGTCTTCTCAATTCCATCTCCCTGGCCTTCCAACATCAGACGACGACATGGACATGGACTTTCAAGGCACCGGTGGCCCATTGGATGCCCCCCTTGAAGGTGATGAGAGGGCCGATAGCTCTTCCAAAGTCGCTGGGAAGAAGCGACAACTTCCTTCGTCGCCGTCTCCCCCTCCCGATGCTCCCGAACCTTTCGCTATGCCAGCAGCGTCCCCATCATCTGTCTACAACAGCCGCTCGGCATTTGGCCTGAAGAAGCCACCGAGCCGCGGTAGACACCGCAGGCTGCCATTGGAGATCTCTATCAGCACGTCAGCACCTTCGTCCACGACACGCAATACTACCCCGTCGTCGGACTACCTGATGTCCTCGACCCCCCAGACTTCGCTTCCACATAGCGCCGGCGGCTCGAAGAAGAAAAAGGCCAAGTCGGATGTGATGCAGCAGGTTGAGGAGGTGAGGGATGAGATCGCGTCCATGCAATCTGATGCGATGTCGCGCCACGACCACAAACACCAACGCTATCTCGCGAAGCTCGAGGCGAAGACAGAACACACCCGCGACATCAAGAAGTACGAGTGGCTTCGCGCCACGCGCGAGCACGAGACCTTCCAGGCTACTGTCAGCCATCAGCGTCTGCAGGAGTCGAAGGATAGCGACATCCGCCTTCGCGAGGCCGACATCCGAGTCTACGAAGCGCATTCCTTGGTGCTCGACAAGGAGGCGGAGACTCTTCGACTCAAGATCCAGTTTCAGCAAATGATGCAGGCGAGCAAGGGCCCAGCATCAGATGGAGTTGAGTGAGCTCTCGTCGTCGTTGTCTCGTTGCCGTTGCCGTCTCATTCTCGTCATCATCTCATTCTCGTTCTCGTTCTCGTCGTCGTCTCATCATCTTATTTGCTGTTGTTGTTTCCATTGGACTTATGTGTTTTCAGTTTTGTTGCTACCTTCTGTGATTGAGTACATAGCTATATACATTTGTTGTACAAGTCTGTTAGTAGTATTACATGTTCAAAAGCATTGATCATCCTTCCCTATGGTGTGCATCTGAGTGAGGACTGTTAAAGAGCTCATCCATCAACTTTGCACGAGCAGCTTGACCAGGAGTGCCATCATATGTCCTGTCACCAACTACTTCTTCACCTTCTGGACCCTCAATCTCTTGATCAATGAAATCTTCCCCCTCCGTGCGAGCCCACTTTAGAGAGCTCTCGTATGTTCCGTCCTCCTTGCGATGCTCGATTTCAAAGCGAATGATCATGTTGTGCAGGATGATGCAACACTTGATCCACTGCACAGCAAACTCGAGGTCTTTCTCAGCCTGAATTCTGAACCGTAGCTCTCGAAGGGACTGGAACCGTCCCTTCAAAACAGCAAATGTGTGTTCAACACGAACACGAATCTACATAAATAAAAATCAATTGAAAAGCACTAAAAAAAAAAACATACCTTAGAGAGGTGATAATTGAATGTCTTCTGGTCCCTTGTCAGCCGTCCGTTGCGAGGCCTCTTGAAAGGGGCGATACACCATGGTTCCAATGGGTAAGCGCTGTCTGCCCAAACCCAATGACCATCAGGCAGAAGATCAGCGTGCTCGTCATAGAGGCGAGTGGATCGAAAAGCGAATGCATCATGGACACTCCCGGGATGACCAAGAGAGTAATCAACAATCAGGAGGTTATGGGGCAGGATGACTGCCTAGAATTAAATTAATTTTTGCACATGAAGACGAAGAACAAAAATGTTACCTGACAGCCAAGGGAATAATTGGACTTCCTATCATAAAATGTCTCACCGTAATAACCAGGTTTCGTGAACAGATTCATAGTCGAACCATCGATGGCTAGAAAGCCACCTTTCCACTCTGGACAAGTACGTGACTCGGCAAATTTGCGAGCCAGGTCAGCGTCCTCAGAATTACCTGCTGGGAAGCAGATAAACTGATCATGGGCATCAAGCACCGCAATCATCACACGATTAGTGCAATTAACTACGGACCCGACACTCACGCCTGCCCATTGAGCGACATCCTCGAGAGAAATGGAATTGCCATAGTGGCCTGCCCGATTCAGAAAGATGGCGAGCTGGATGGAGACAGGGAGCTGAGGATTGTTGGACTGGTTCTGGAAGATAGGGTGATTAGATATATGATCGAGGATGTCATCGAAGATCTCCGGGTTGACACGAAGTTTCTGCCGAAACAAGTGAGGGCGGTGTTCCTCGTGGTGAACCAGCATGTGGAGTTGAGATGCTCGTGGAGGAGGCTCGTCAGGCTTGTGGAGTACACGAGCCCTCATAACCTCATCACGAAGAGCATTGATGGTGTCTTGGAGCCTGTCGTAAGGCAAAGCGACGTCATCAGAAGATACAGAACTGGTATCAGAAGAATCTGAAGTCGCTGAAGTCGCTGTGATAGGGGAGTCGGGGGACATGGGGGAAGGAGATCTTAAAGACAGACTGATTGAAACATCATCGTCTGAAGGAGTAGTAGAAAGCGAGTCCTCGGAGCTGGAATCGCTCTCAAAGTCTGACCAGTCCTCTAGGATATCCTGGTATCGTAACCTGGCCAAAGAAAGTTCGGCCTGATCCACGGTATTCAGGAGCTCTTTACGAGTGGATGGACGAGGCATAGTTATGGTGGGGGGCTATGGTGCGTGTGGGATCAAAACTCCTATCTGCGTGTATATGTGACGCAGTTTTCAGCGGAGTTTGAAATCTCGGAAAGTTCCGAGGCTTCGTCTTGCACTGAGCACGCCGTTGTCGTTGTCGTTGTCGACCTCACCCTACGAACCTCGATGCCCATCCACAGCGCTGAGAAGGCCACCATCAAATTTTCGGGTGCCATCCACCCAAGGTAAGTCATTTTTGTGTGTAGTTAACTAACATTTACTTTTATTTGATAGGAAATCTATTATAATCCGGATCCCACACAGATCCCACCTGACCAGCGGCGCCTCGCCCTTACCGGCAAACGGCCTGTCCACCTCCCGCATCCTTATCTGTCTCTACGGAGGCACCCTCACGTTGGAGATGGAGTCATCGGACACCATCGACAACGTGAAGGCGAAGATCCAGGACAAGGAGGGCATCCCAACTGACCAGCAGTGTCTCGCCTTCGCTGGAAAGCAGCTCGAAGATGGCTGTACTCTCAGCGACTACAACATCCAGAAGGAGTCCGCCCTTCACTCGATCTTGCGTCTTCACGGAGGCACGCAGATCTTCCTCCCGACGCTTTTCATCCCCCCCCCCCCCCCCCACTGCTCAGCATCCCCCGGTCCTCAGCGACTACAACATCCAGAAGGAGTCCGCCCTTCACTCGATCTTGCGTCTTCGCGGAGGCACGCAGATCTTCCTCCCGACACTTTTCATCCCCCCCCCCGCTGCTCAGCATCCCCCCCTCCTCCGCTCGGCACTTATTTGGTCCCTCCCGCGCTCCCTACCTACAGCTGATTTCATTCCCGCGGGCCTTGTTTTTTTTACAATTTTATTAATGCTTTCATTGAAATACAATTATGTTGGACCGCTACTCTACCACTTTCCCCTATGTACATAGCACGCTTTGAAAATCACAAGTGTCGTTTTAAAGTCCGACTACATGCCGACGTGTGCCGAGCACATTTCTCTCGGACTTGCGCGAGTTCTTTCAAACTTTAAGCGGGGAGTTGAAGGGAGTTGAACGCAGTTTAGCGATTTTTCAAGAGTTTCAAAATTTATTTTGAGTACCACTTCTGTACTTGATGAGAACCACGAAAAGTGGGTGCAGTGGAGGACGCATTGGGACTAGCCTTGTTCCAAGTCACGTATAAACTTTATGTCACGCGGTTATGGAAGACAGGACTGCCGCGCTCCGTTACATAGCGTGACCACACTCATATTAGGCAGGTGTGATGCAGGGACTCCGTGCACCTCTGGCAGCTTTGTTTTTTCTAATAAATATGTGAACAGGTGCGGCCAAGTGTCATTCAACCAGACAACAAAAACAGTAGTGGTACTCAAAATAAATTTTGAAACTCTTGAAAAATCGCTAAACTGCGTTCAACTCCCTTCAACTCCCCGCTTAAAGTTTGAAAGAACTCGCGCAAGTCCGAGAGAAATGTGCTCGGCACACGTCGGCATGTAGTCGGACTTTAAAACGACACTTGTGATTTTCAAAGCGTGCTATGTACATAGGGGAAAGTGGTAGAGTAGCGGTCCAACATAATTGTATTTCAATGAAAGCATTAATAAAATTGTAAAAAAAACAAGGCCCGCGGGAATGAAATCAGCTGTAGGTAGGGAGCGCGGGAGGGACCAAATAAGTGCCGAGCGGAGGAGGGGGGGATGCTGAGCAGCGGGGGGGGGGATGAAAAGTGTCGGGAGGAAGATCTGCGTGCCTCCGCGAAGACGCAAGATCGAGTGAAGGGCGGACTCCTTCTGGATGTTGTAGTCGCTGAGGACCGGGGGATGCTGAGCAGTGGGGGGGGGGGGGGGGGGATGAAAAGCGTCGGGAGGAAGATCTGCGTGCCTCCGTGAAGACGCAAGATCGAGTGAAGGGCGGACTCCTTCTGGATGTTGTAGTCGCTGAGAGTACAGCCATCTTCGAGCTGCTTTCCAGCGAAGGCGAGACACTGCTGGTCAGTTGGGATGCCCTCCTTGTCCTGGATCTTCGCCTTCACGTTGTCGATGGTGTCCGATGACTCCATCTCCAACGTGAGGGTGCCTCCGTAGAGACAGATAAGGATGCGGGAGGTGGACAGGCCGTTTGCCGGTAAGGGCGAGGCGCCGCTGGTCAGGTGGGATCTGTGTGGGATCCGGATTATAATAGATTTCCTATCAAATAAAAGTAAATGTTAGTTAACTACACACAAAAATGACTTACCTTGGGTGGATGGCACCCGAAAATTTGATGGTGGCCTTCTCAGCGCTGTGGATGGGCATCGAGGTTCGTAGGGTGAGGTCGACAACGACAACGACAACGGCGTGCTCAGTGCAAGACGAAGCCTCGGAACTTTCCGAGATTTCAAACTCCGCTGAAAACTGCGTCACATATACACGCAGATAGGAGTTTTGATCCCACACGCACCATAGCCCCCCACCATAACTATGCCTCGTCCATCCACTCGTAAAGAGCTCCTGAATACCGTGGATCAGGCCGAACTTTCTTTGGCCAGGTTACGATACCAGGATATCCTAGAGGACTGGTCAGACTTTGAGAGCGATTCCAGCTCCGAGGACTCGCTTTCTACTACTCCTTCAGACGATGATGTTTCAATCAGTCTGTCTTTAAGATCTCCTTCCCCCATGTCCCCCGACTCCCCTATCACAGCGACTTCAGCGACTTCAGATTCTTCTGATACCAGTTCTGTATCTTCTGATGACGTCGCTTTGCCTTACGACAGGCTCCAAGACACCATCAATGCTCTTCGTGATGAGGTTATGAGGGCTCGTGTACTCCACAAGCCTGACGAGCCTCCTCCACGAGCATCTCAACTCCACATGCTGGTTCACCACGAGGAACACCGCCCTCACTTGTTTCGGCAGAAACTTCGTGTCAACCCGGAGATCTTCGATGACATCCTCGATCATATATCTAATCACCCTATCTTCCAGAACCAGTCCAACAATCCTCAGCTCCCTGTCTCCATCCAGCTCGCCATCTTTCTGAATCGGGCAGGCCACTATGGCAATTCCATTTCTCTCGAGGATGTCGCTCAATGGGCAGGCGTGAGTGTCGGGTCCGTAGTTAATTGCACTAATCGTGTGATGATTGCGGTGCTTGATGCCCATGATCAGTTTATCTGCTTCCCAGCAGGTAATTCTGAGGACGCTGACCTGGCTCGCAAATTTGCCGAGTCACGTACTTGTCCAGAGTGGAAAGGTGGCTTTCTAGCCATCGATGGTTCGACTATGAATCTGTTCACGAAACCTGGTTATTACGGTGAGACATTTTATGATAGGAAGTCCAATTATTCCCTTGGCTGTCAGGTAACATTTTTGTTCTTCGTCTTCATGTGCAAAAATTAATTTAATTCTAGGCAGTCATCCTGCCCCATAACCTCCTGATTGTTGATTACTCTCTTGGTCATCCCGGGAGTGTCCATGATGCATTCGCTTTTCGATCCACTCGCCTCTATGACGAGCACGCTGATCTTCTGCCTGATGGTCATTGGGTTTGGGCAGACAGCGCTTACCCATTGGAACCATGGTGTATCGCCCCTTTCAAGAGGCCTCGCAACGGACGGCTGACAAGGGACCAGAAGACATTCAATTATCACCTCTCTAAGGTATGTTTTTTTTTTAGTGCTTTTCAATTGATTTTTATTTATGTAGATTCGTGTTCGTGTTGAACACACATTTGCTGTTTTGAAGGGACGGTTCCAGTCCCTTCGAGAGCTACGGTTCAGAATTCAGGCTGAGAAAGACCTCGAGTTTGCTGTGCAGTGGATCAAGTGTTGCATCATCCTGCACAACATGATCATTCGCTTTGAAATCGAGCATCGCAAGGAGGACGGAACATACGAGAGCTCTCTAAAGTGGGCTCGCACGGAGGGGGAAGATTTCATTGATCAAGAGATTGAGGGTCCAGAAGGTGAAGAAGTAGTTGGTGACAGGACATATGATGGCACTCCTGGTCAAGCTGCTCGTGCAAAGTTGATGGATGAGCTCTTTAACAGTCCTCACTCAGATGCACACCATAGGGAAGGATGATCAATGCTTTTGAACATGTAATACTACTAACAGACTTGTACAACAAATGTATATAGCTATGTACTCAATCACAGAAGGTAGCAACAAAACTGAAAACACATAAGTCCAATGGAAACAACAACAGCAAATAAGATGATGAGACGACGACGAGAACGAGAACGAGAATGAGATGATGACGAGAATGAGACGGCAACGGCAACGAGACAACGACGACGAGAGCTCACTCAACTCCATCTGATGCTGGGCCCTTGCTCGCCTGCATCATTTGCTGAAACTGGATCTTGAGTCGAAGAGTCTCCGCCTCCTTGTCGAGCACCAAGGAATGCGCTTCGTAGACTCGGATGTCGGCCTCGCGAAGGCGGATGTCGCTATCCTTCGACTCCTGCAGACGCTGATGGCTGACAGTAGCCTGGAAGGTCTCGTGCTCGCGCGTGGCGCGAAGCCACTCGTACTTCTTGATGTCGCGGGTGTGTTCTGTCTTCGCCTCGAGCTTCGCGAGATAGCGTTGGTGTTTGTGGTCGTGGCGCGACATCGCATCAGATTGCATGGACGCGATCTCATCCCTCACCTCCTCAACCTGCTGCATCACATCCGACTTGGCCTTTTTCTTCTTCGAGCCGCCGGCGCTATGTGGAAGCGAAGTCTGGGGGGTCGAGGACATCAGGTAGTCCGACGACGGGGTAGTATTGCGTGTCGTGGACGAAGGTGCTGACGTGCTGATAGAGATCTCCAATGGCAGCCTGCGGTGTCTACCGCGGCTCGGTGGCTTCTTCAGGCCAAATGCCGAGCGGCTGTTGTAGACAGATGATGGGGACGCTGCTGGCATAGCGAAAGGTTCGGGAGCATCGGGAGGGGGAGACGGCGACGAAGGAAGTTGTCGCTTCTTCCCAGCGACTTTGGAAGAGCTATCGGCCCTCTCATCACCTTCAAGGGGGGCATCCAATGGGCCACCGGTGCCTTGAAAGTCCATGTCCATGTCGTCGTCTGATGTTGGAAGGCCAGGGAGATGGAATTGAGAAGACTGATTGTAGGGGGCAGCGGAGGGTAAGGGGACAGCGGAGGGCAAGGGGGCAGCGGAGGGTAAGGGGGCAGCGGAGGGCAAAGGGCCAGTGGAGGGCAAAGGGCCAGCGGAGGGCAAAGGGGCAGTGGAGGGTAATGCGGGAGCAGGAGCAGGATGTTGCAGTGTTGGATCGATGGAGGGATCACCATGTGAACCCCCAGCATAAGGCATTGCTGGGGGATAGTAGTGCTGGCCATAATGCGAGGGTGGAGTGCTGGAAGGATGGATATCGGGCGGGGGATATTGAGGAGGCGGTTGAGGGTACTGCATGGGACCAGCGCTGGTATCAATGTGCATGGGGGGACCGGCGCTGGTATCAATGTGCATGGGGGGACCGGCGCTGGTGTCAAGTTGCATGGGGGTACCAGCCCCAGCATGTCGTCCAACCAAGGAATATAACGCGCCGGCGTGATCGACGCCAGGTCTTGATGAGTGAGTCTTCGCGGCCATGGACGGATTGGAATGCCAAATGGCATCCAGTTCCGTATACCATGGGAGCTCTAAGAGCGCTGCATCTACGAAACACATCAGCTAAGGACCAGAAAATAAGGAACGAGGACTCACCCAAAAGATTTTTCGTTTGCGTGCCTTCACCAGGCATCACACCAGCGCCAGTACTGTCAAAAGATGCCTTGAGTTTCTTGTATTTCCCCCTAAGTCTACATAAATTTCAGTATTTTTTGTAACGGAAGAAAAAACGGGAACGACTCACGTTTGGATGCGGTTGCAGACTCCGTCACGAAACTTCTTTGCGTTGGTGGCGAACGCGTAACCGTACCTCGGGTGGTCAGTGAAAATAAGTTTGGCCAGGGTACCATACACCTGCCCCTTGTCCGAGCCCGAGGCACCATCATCAACGGCAGCCATCGCTTTCTTGCCGTCAGAGTAGAAAAGTACTCTGCAATCGGCGGGGTGCGTGGAGAGATGGTTGACGAGGATGTCGGTAAGAGCACAGTCGCTCTGCCACTGGATAGTCAGGCGGGGTACATGCTGTTCTGGAGGGGGTTTGGCTGGTCCGCGAGTGTTTGGACCTTCGTCGTCCATCGACCTGGAGCAACGCACTAGAGGGTTAGCTTTCAAGCGTGCAGAACGGCGTACACGTTGGCGAGAAGGAGGCATGGTTGTTTGAAACTCCGCCAGCGATGCCGGCCTGACCTTCAATCGCAGTCCCAGCGGCCGAAGTGTTGGAAGCCGCTTAGCCACGAGTTGAAAGCCTTAGTCAGAGTTCAGCGAGCTTTCAAACATTTCTAATTTTTATTTTGAGTACCACTAGTAACACAAACTCTACAGTAAGTTAAGTCACCAATCAAATGTTTCATCATTGTCCTCCTCATCAGAGAATCCTGCAATAACTAATGTCTCCTCCTCTATGATTGGAGCTGTAGGCAGTGCATTGCACACTACTATCTCCCCTCTGTTTGTATTTTTTTTTGGCGGACGGAGCATCGTTAATATGAATGCAGCGCGATCTAGCGCGCTTCACCAGCGGAATCGACTCCTATTGCATACAGTTCCTTTGCGGACACCGGCACAAAGTAGGCGGGTGTTGACTACTTCAATACCAGTTGCCTCACCTTCCAGCTCTTCGCCATCTTCCGGTCATGGTCATGGACACGGGAAAGCATTCAATTCTTCACTTGCCGTAGACAGCATTGGTATTGCAGGTAGCAATCCTGCCGAATTCGCTTTAATCAATCAGTTCGAGACCTCGCAAACGCTCCCGGAGCCTATCTCCCCGATCAAACAACATGAAAAACTCGTGCAGTCTGGGGTACTTCGAAGTGACGATCATCAGATTCGCATCATTGGCAAATTTCAACGTTTCTGGGAGCAGGTGCTCAAGTACGACCCTCCGCATATACCCGAAGTGAAGACAAGTAATTCATTGGTGATTGTTTTTTATTCTGTTTGATGATCGTTGACCCGCTCGCTCCTAGATGTCTCGTCTGTTTTCTCGTGCGCCTTCAGCACCAGAAACCCCGCCCACATCGGCACCAAAAGGTCTTTACCTTTATAGTGACGTTGGCACATAACTTACGTTCTGTCATTGTCCATTCTCGTGCGAAAAGTATGCCTTACAGTGAGGGGCCTCCTCAGCATAGCACATGGGAATATTTTCGACAAGGAACATATAATAAAGGCCAAGACACTCGAGGTGCTCCATCGAATTCTGCTACAACGTCATGTCTCCTGTTACCGAGATCATCACGCTCATCAGCAACCATGCGATGAAGACGACTTCCAACTTCCAGGAAGTTCTTGAGCTCTTGCGCCAGCCTACTATTGAAGGCATTCAAAAGATGTACTGGGGTGGCCGCATCCAGCAGCCCGGGGTTAGGCAGTGGTTCATCAGTGCATTCTAATTCCAGTAACGCTGTATTGAGCTAATTATGTGCACAGATTGGGACCGCCGTCCTCAGGGGTCAGAGTCGACGGCCGCAACAATGGCACAGGTCAAAGAGAAGCTTGACGCGATCATCGAATCCCAACTGACGCGCAGGCTCGTCGCTTCCAATCCCTTTCTGCCTACCAAATACTTTGCCGCGCCGTTCACAGAAGTCATCATCAGCACCATAAAGCCTGAAACGGACCTGAACACATTCAACAAGGTAATTGTGCCAAAGATAGTATCCAGCTGTTGTTTTGACGGAGTGCCCAGAATGCCCTGTGCACCTTGATTGGAGTAGAACATTTTGAAAGCTATAAAGGATGAAAGTTAAATCGCGATCACACGATTGAATCAGTGCTCACAATCAACTACTTCCGCTAGAGGGATCGTTCTGTACATACGTAGGAATCGTCAGTAGTGGATCACCGGGAGATATTCATAACTTTACTTGTCTGCAAAATATGAATCAGGTCACGGATCATCTGATAAAAACCAAGACGCTTACCTCCCGCTTTCTATACAACTAGCGTTTACTTTGTAACTCCAGGCGGCAATTCTCTAACTAACTTATTTATTCGAGATCGAAGTGCACGGAGTCCTATTGCCTTATATGTGATTGTGACATGACTAAGTGAGCGCGGCAGTCCTGTCTTCCATACGCGGTGTTCTTTTGGTTAGAGCTCGACGCTCGTGATCAAGAAGGGGACATCATTATCATCATTGATGCATCATCCACATGATCTTTTCTTACTTATCCAAACTTTTCAAATTATTATATAGGTAGCAAGTGCGGGGAAGAGTCAGAAGACCTCCGGTCACTGTAACTCTACGTCTCATGTCTCCGCAACAGAAAGCTCTTATTCTTCCCGAAAAGCAGGGCAACTTCAAGGTTGGCTCCCGCAGCATACCCAGCCCTGGCATCGGGCAACTCCTGGTCAAGGTTCATTCTGCTGCCCTGAACCCGGTTGACTACAAGATACAGGACGACGGGATATTCGTGACCCATTACCCTGCCGTCCTTGGCGTGGACATTGCTGGCATTGTCGAGGAACTAGGAGAAGGTGTTGAGAATTTCCGCAAAGGCGATAAAGTGTCAGACATGTCTTTCCGCCTGTGCTTATAGGCTAAACTTTGGTTTACAGATTGGCCCATGGAAATCCCTCAATTATTGATCAGGGTGCGTTTCAGCAGTACTCGCTAACCGTTGCGACGTCTACTGCCAAAGTAAGTCCTGAGTGGTCCGTCGGCAATGTCATCGGCTATATCCCATCCCAGATTCCTTCGAGTCAATCTTTCGATAGCGCAGCTACCGTTCCTCAGGGGTTGGATACTGCAATAGCGGGCTTGTACGGAAAACACCTCGGAGCTGGGATAGCCCCTCCTTGGGCGAAGACTGCCAGCGATCTTGAACCCAAGTATCCCATCGTCATCCTTGGCGGTTCTTCCTCTGTGGGTTCATACAGTGAGAGAAGTGTGACTCGCCTCTTTACCCGTATCCTGATAGTCTTTTAGCCATCCAACTTGCTCGTCTTTCAGGGTTCTATCCTATCATTACTACAGCATCCCCTAACAATGAAGACCTTGTCAAGGATTACGGCGCAACCCACTTTTTTGACCGGCACCTTTCCGGCAGGCAGTTAATGGCGGCCATCAGTGAAGTAACCGACAGTCCTATCAGGATCGTTTATGACGCTATCTCGCTGCCCGAAACACAGTCTGTTGGATGGGGATTGTTGGCGCAAAACGGCATTCTAGTATTAACCCTTCCTCCATCAGTCAAGGAAGATGAAGGCAAGGGGCGCAAGGCCGTTTCCACCATCGGGAGCCCACATGTCCCATATGATGAAGAGATCTTCCGCAGCTCTTGGGCTATGATTGAAAAGTGGCTCTCAGAGGGTACTATTCAGGTTCGTTCTGCAATTACTGTCTATCTATGTCTCACAGTTATGTAGCCGAACAACTATGAAATCCTTCCGAACGGGCTCGAAGGTATTATCGGAGGGCTGGAAAGGATGAGAATGGAACAGGTGTCTGGAACGAAGTTGGTCGCTCACCCTCAGGAAACAAAGTAAATATGCATGTTTCGCGGTCGCTAACTTGGGTGTATTAGTAGTACTAGTATGTACTTGTAAGTCTATCGGCTATCAGTTGGGCGAAGTTTTGCAATAAAGGAAGTGCGATTTGCAGGAAATGCAGAGCAAAACCATAATATGTTGCCAAGTAAAGGAAGCACGGTGCTAGTCAGCTGGGCAATCAGGAAAGTTTGCAATCTGCCGACGAGCTTCTCGCTAGAGATGAACGCAGAGGACCTTCGCACGAATAAACCTCGAAAGGCCCTGGTGATGCACGAGAGATTCAGAAGGTCCACAGGATATATTAATAGGAAACTCAATATCTAAGCATTATAGTTCTTGTGAGCAACATACGAGGACGTACAACAAGTTGACGTAGGATAACTGCCTCTAAGCTGGCATAATTTATCCATGTTCATGGATGATAACAACTCGACTTTCGTCTTCTCACAGCGACAGTCTTCGAACTGCTCGCAACATTTTTGCTTGAACTCCGAGTCCGCGTTTGAGTTGGTACGAGCACGTTGCTCATTTCTGCATCAATTTTGATGGTTCAAATTCGTACGTTGCACTCTAAAGCAACTAGTCATTGTGCGTCAAGTCGAATCTTTGAGTGAGATAAAATTATGTGCAACTTGAAAGTGGTTGAGCAATGGTTGAGTGAGTGTTGGTGTTCGGGATTTGCCGAACGCACAAAAGAATAATATTGATAGGCTTTGACGCAGCACTCATGCATTCACAAAAGACATGGAAAACATACTTTCAATTGGGGCAGGCATCGCTCTGCGCGTCGTGCTCGACGTTGCAACAGGCAAAGACCACAAACTCATAGGTTCGTTTCGAGCAGTCTTAAACTTTTCAAGTGTATCTAATTTACTTCATTGCAAGGCATACTCATCGGACTTTGGGAAGGCGTCGTGCTCTCGCACTTCCTCTCAAAGCATCCCCGTTCTCGATCGAGGTCAAAAGACCCATACCTCGCCCTTGCTACGCGCATGGCAATTGACATTTACCTCTCACACTCGCTTTCTCGGTTTGCCCTCACATGTGCGTGGACGCTGGTTGGGCTCCTCCTTGCAGACGTCGCGCCCGGCATATGGCGCGATACAGGACTGAAGAGCATCTATAAGTCACTAAGGAGGGAGGTGAGATCTATGATAAAGGCCATGCCAAGATTCAAGGTCAAGAATGACTTGCGAGTCCCGAAAGTCCCGAGGATTTCCATCAAGAACCCCGTGTCTGGCTTGTTTACACGACGATCACCATCATCTGTCGTTTCGAGTACCCGTGCGGTACCTCCTGCTTCACCCTCCCAACAAACACACAAGAGACGCACACCACCTGGGACATACCCAGGCCGTCCAGCCCTTTCCGAGACGAACTCTGAGCTCAGTCGCGTACGCGAAGTCATTCCGGGTCCATCCCCAGCATTGATCTCAACCACCGTCGATCCCGCATGTCTTCCACCCGTAGACCTCCACTCCCAGCATATTTCGCATCTCTCCGATTCTGGGCCTTCGAGACATGACCCTATAACTACCCATGAGGAGAGCTGGGTGCACGTTAGCGTCTCTTCACATTCTCCAGAGCAAGGGCAGGACCCAGAACTAAGTGCTCTCGAAATCCCCCCGCTGATATCCGAAGGCGAAATTATCACCGCCAACGTCCAAGAAAACTCTCCAGCACATCACATGCATAACAACTCCCTCCCTACAATACCTGCTCACCAAATGCCACTGCCAGAATCACGCCCTGCCTCCGTCATGGGCAGCGTCTTCTCCCTATTTGGCGCAAGAAGTATATTGAGCCGCGCGCCGCGCGGTGACAAGACCCGCTCGGATGTGGGAATTGATGCCACTCAACATGAGGCAAGTACGACTGGGTGGCAGCGTCCAGCTGCCGGACAAGAACAGAACCATCCCAGCGCAACGGGACATTACCGCATGGGCTCAGTTCCTGGACCCTCAATGCTCAGGTATGCTGATGACGACGAAGAATCAGTGATGGGTTCAGTGGTTGGAACAAGCGCAAGGACTGAACCCATCTTCGGCGGTAGGTCAGAAACTCTGTTGGGTACTGGAGGAACAGCTTTCGCAGGCGGGTTTTCTGCCGAGGTGGCTGCACCCGAAGCTTTCGTGGGTGGGTTTGCAATGGAGTCTACTGTGTATGCCGTCGAGTCAGGCATTACGTCTCAGCCTCTATTTGCACTAGGTCAATCTAATGTGCCGTCTCATAACCCATCCGTGAACCCCATTCAAACACCCGCACCAACCCCTCCTGACATTCCAGTCACGACGTTTACAACTACCGATCCCCAACCCCTTGTAGACAATTTTCAACCATCAAACACTGATAGTATCCCAAGTGCCAACGCCAACACGGCCGCCTTCGATTCTCTCCAGAATTTCACCCCCAATGCGGACGACTCTGCCAGCAACTCAAATCCTCCTTTCACCGCCGGTCAAAGACCAGCAAAGAAGAAGAAACCGCGAAAGGACACTGCACAGGCACCTTCCACTCTACCTGAGACTATTCCTGAAGATCAACAGCAGACCTCTGCCCATGCTCAAATATCAGGCCCTGACTCTCAAAACCCGGCAGGCTCTGCACCAGACCCATTTTCCATCCCAGACGGTCCGATACAGGACGCGGCTGCTCCTGTGCAGCGTACAACAGAGATAGACACAGATACAATGAAGCATGGTGTTCGTGGGGTACAAGGACCCGACTTCTCGTACGGCAACCCCAGTTCGCCGCCACCGCCCTTCAAGGAGGTTGGGACGCCTATCGAACCGACTCTTCTTACACTAGAGCAAACCGAGCGCGAGTCGCTACGCGGGGAGTTCTTGATGCGGGAGCTGAAGCAGCTAGAGATGCTGGTCGTGAAAGCGGAGAGTGGGGCGGGGCGAGGAAGTCCGAGTGCATTGAGCGTGGACAGGCTGAATGGGATCAGGGAGAGGCTTGGGATGGTCAGGGTGAGAGTTGAGAGGAGGGTTTATGAAGGTACTTCTTTGATTTTGTTTCTTTTGGTTTCGGGCATAGTGCTGAATCTCCCCCTTTCTCTTCCTATGCATAGACCCTCCCGCTGACGTTGAAACCCCACCCCAACTCACCCTTTCAGGGATCGATGGCCCGTCAGCTGTTGACCTTGTGCAAACGGCCATTGTGGATATGCTCCTAGAAACGCCCCACGCAGAGTCATTAGCTGTCGTTGGGTATATCAACAAGCAGAAGAAGGGAAACGCAAAGACAACTGATTTGAAGAACGTTGTTGTAGATTGGGTGAAAGAGTAAGTTTTTCTTCTTCTTTCTCGTGTTGTTCTACCCCGCCTTTTATCAGCCTGAGACGGATTTTATTTTATTGTTTGATCTTTCCGTTGTGGCTTCGCGCTAATGCCTCGCATTGCAGGAACAAGTTCAAGGTCCGGAATGACCCAACGACGCCATTCATTCTAAATATCACGTTTTAAACGCTCGCGTGTTACACGCACACGAATATCATGTATACGGCGCCTTTCACCAGCCAGTGCGCGTCATGTTCACAACGGTCCCCGCACATGTTTCGTATGTGTGGATCCTATCACGACCTACGGCCATCATTCAACCATACAAGTACCCACCCCCACCAATTGCGCCACGACATTGATACCTAACCTATACCACGCACTCGATTTCATCTCCTGGAAACAAATACTGCTGGATAACGCTATCTCTGTTCTTTATGCTCTGATTTATGGTCGCTCACAGATATGCGGTACGAGTACTGTATTCTTTTGTACATAGTCTTTTATGTTGTGCGAATAATCACTTCAACGCGTTTTTGGTACTTATGCCCCAGTGCACAGTGAAGTATGATTTGCGGAGCTGCCAGACATGTGATTCATGGTACATGTGCAGTCAAACACTTCGGACTCCGGAGCACCCAAATACCCGAGGTATGCGTCGGGCATCCTGAGATGAACAAAAATTTGCACTTGTCACTCCGGAGTCCGGCATCATCTTGGTCTTTGGTGATCTCCAATTGTCGGATCATCCATTAGCTAACCGCCAAACATCAGAGGTAGTAACTATAGGACCAGATGCTGAGTGTCGAGGTTGGAGTACCTCTCCTGCGTCTTAATGAAATAAAGACGGGGTTTAGGGCTGATGTACGAGCCTTAACGCGGAACAAGGAAGACTATTGAAAGTCTCGTTTTAGTGCAGAAGGCCTATCAGCCAGTGATTATTCGCTTGCTTGTTGTGTCGATAACACGGCGTGTTCTGGACATCCCAGCGATTATGGTACTGCGGTAGCCTGAGAAGCTACTCTCACACCTCTCGAAGCAGCTGAGCTTCCGATACATTGTGCGCGCTTGCTGTGCTCTGGTAGCTCGCTTCAGCACCGAAGCGCGGATAATATGGGTAAGGCCGGGGCCGATTCTGTAGAGCTCTTGGTAGAGACCTCGGTCGCTTTTTCAAGGCTACGAAGACCCCACATCCATGAGGCATGCGGTTCTGCTATAAATTCAGCTTGGTCATAGGGTATTCCATCAAAATCGTGGGGCTCACCTCTCGCCAACAGTTTCACGATGTACCTCGACATTCTGTCCCTCATTTACGTTTTATGCGCACTTCATATTTCGTGCGCCGCCCGCGCAGTTGTTAAAGACACAGGTACGGATTATGTTCCAGCTCGGATGAATATTGATAACCTGTGTAAAGAAGCTGCCCTGGAGATGGCTGGTGTGGATCTTCAGATGTCGCCCGCAGCCGTTATCTGATTCCTGTGATAGTTCCCGCTGCCGACACTACGGGTGGAAAGCTGTGGATATCAGCCGTCCACGACGAAATAATCCCAAGCAAAGGCAAGAAGTCATAACTTGTTGCCCGGCGCCCTGTACTAATCGCACGCAGTCCGCTCTGATGGTCGGCATGCGGCGGAGGCTCGAATGACGCCCCTCGTTGGTACCCTTTGGCAAACAGGCGTTCATGAGGAAGTGTCACCCAGCCGAGGTAAATAATGCCCCTCGACTTGTCCTTCGGCTGTCATTTTTGCTTGCTACAGCAGGAGACAACAGGGCAACCGAACCTGAAGCGACACCAGTCGCCGGCGCTTTTTGGCAAATAAAGGGAATGGCTTCAAAGCTATGTCAGTCTATATGAACGATTGTTTGATTGGTGCTTACTAGAAAAATATAGCGGCTGTTCCGCGTGCTGCTGAGGGAGCTGTACCGACGCGTATTTCGGGATTGCTATTTCAAAGCGCCGTTCACGACAAGATCAGCGATTCGCAAGGCAAGCAACATGACTGATCGAACAAGAGTTTTACGTGCCCTTGCGCTATAGACTGACAGCGAAAGAAGCATTCATTCGTGAAGGGGTTCGCAGCAGTTGAAAAGCAGTGTTAGAAGGTTCTCACAGCTGGTTTCGGGGAGCGTGTTAGATGAGAATAATTTTCGCCTAATGATTTTCAACTACTTACCATTCCGCACAACATTTCCTTGAAGAGCGAGCTATCTGCGTTAAAGGTTTCTGTGCTGGTCCGCGAAGTCTGAGTGTGTGCACTGGGGAAACAGTGTCAGTCCGCAACTACTATGTTGTCACCCGACAGTAATAGTGCATGAAAGGATCAGTCTAGCTGGATGATGTCCCCTTTCACATTGAAGCACAACCGTTTGAAGGTGCTACTCTTAGTACTCTATCTGTCTCCTGAGGCTTGCGGACGAATCTAAGGTCTGGCAGTGAGTCGGGGTTGTAGGCATTCTCCGATTCAAGTCCTGATCATATGTGTACCGGACACGTAGAAGCAATTCTGTGTATGTGACTGTGGCATGTCTTTGACCACTACGACTCGGATCCCGTCGCTGGAGCGTGAGTCTTATTGCTACCGATATACATTTGGGCCTGCAGCACGGGTTTCCCCGGTCGGGATTCTAACAATTCTCGAACCGCGAGCCTTTCTGAGAAAGGTGACCCTATCGATGTCGAAAATACTCGGATAAAGGACCGTGGATTGGCTTGACGGAGGGGACGTAGTCAGGCAGGAACGGTACGGAAGGGGTACATAGTGAGGAATCTCGATGCGCCAAATTCTGGAAATTATAATGCGCGACTTACCATTTTTTGCTTGCCAGCGGCCATAAAATACAGTCTAATACAGTGCACACCACATGCGTATAGGTGTTTCTATTGAATTGGTTGTGATCGCGCACTGATGGCAACGACAAGTCGTAATTACATATGATAATCCCGACAGACCGCAGGGCGCGAACAACACGATTGTCGGACATGATGCATGTGCAAAACCCCCTGAAGCAAGGTTGACAACCGAATTGATAACGCCGAATTGGAGAAAGACTATTTTTCGCCAAGATAACAGTCTTCAACCTTCTTTAACCCGCTTGCCTTGATTTGGTGGTACAGGTAAGTAATAAAAATAATCCGCAAACACACTCGATGATCATATTTCTCAACATCGATGCTCAAAATATGCATCTCGAGCGAGGTTACACGACCACATCGTCCTACAGCGAGCATTGGTTTCCCCCCTAGGCAGACCAAAATAGAAGGAAGACAAGTCGTTCCTTCTTCCATACGGCTACCGATCCCTGATACTGGAAATAGCTTCAAGTACAGGCTGCGCACGTCTGGGAGGCAGGTGCGATTCCCCTTTGGATTTTTCCGCTCATGGTCGTCACATTGACTACCACTAACTCCAGGCATCAGCATCGCTTGCGTGCTCACGATAAACTAAACACCGGATGCTAGTAGCGTATCCAAACGCTCTCGCGCGGCGGTGGGTTATCATGAACCGTACTCGGACGTGAGCCGGTAGCGTTGCGACGCCCAAAGTTGCTGTGTCAGGAAACGAAACATAGTCTGCACTTAGTAGGACCTCCGCCTGCACGGCCATCTGCCATCATTGAGACAGTCCTTTGAAAATATCCGAGACTGGCGGCTCATCGTCACCGAGCGTCCCCGTATTTGAGTGATACGGTTCGCGGTGTCGCCAAGGAGTGCCCACTGCTTGATGATGAACCTATTTTGCACTCTTCAACTGTTGGATCAATCCTGCGTGGTTCGGACTTCATGCCGACCCAGCCTCGCGCAGTGCATGCCAGGGGGTAATAACATGCGTATAAATTGGATGAGGACTCCAAGCATTCCAATTTTCATCACTCCTGTATCACAACATCTTCTACATAAACACGTCTGTTTGGTCCAATCCCACTAGCAATATGTTGAACTTGTCTCGCTGCATGGTTGCTCTCGCTCTCGCATCCTCTATCCTCGGTGCTACTATCCCTGTTGAACCCTCTCGCCGCTCCGGGGAGCTTTGGGCAGGGGCAGAACACGTAGAAGTAGCTTCCTCTCGCCGTTCCGGGGAGCTTTGGGCAGGGGCAGAACATGTCGAGGTATCCGCTTCCACCGATGTTTGAAGTAAGTTCCTGTACGAGTCTCACGAATACCGTCCTGACGTTTTACATTCAGCTATATCATGTCATCATGAATTTAGCACCGATTAATTACAAGGGAGGGGCTCCGCACTCTTGTTGCATAGGCGAGCATATACAACAAGAGTTGACATTACCGACGATACTCGTATGATTTTTTTTTGTCGCAGCAGGAACTGCGAGCATCCTACACATCTATACATATACTAGACTATTGACGTGGAACAAGAAATTAGAACAGACGTTGAAACTATCTACATACACACCTATACGTACACTAGACTATTGACGTGGAACAAGAAATTAGAACAGACGAACTAGACGTTGAAACTATCTACAACTACAAAGGATTTGTAATTTCGAGTACTTTCAGGCTGGCAAAAAAATAAAGGATTGGTTCAAAGCGGCGAGTGCGGGGTCATCAGATCCTTCCGATGGCTTTCACGTGTGACAAAATGCCAGATGTAGTGCGACCATCCCTCGAGAACACCAGCACCTGACATAATATGCAAACAATCTCTAGTGACATGCTGGTATGGCACTTGTGAGAGATCTGAACAGTGCGTGAGACTAGAGTTGACTTACAGCATCAGGGCGCAGCCTCCCCGGTCTTTCAATCGGAAGATAAAAGATGTCCGGGAACTCAGGTGATGTTGACAGCAGCTCCTTGATGAGACGAAAAAAAAAGTCAGCATCCTCACACCTCGCAATCATCTCGAGGGCACTGACCTGGAATTCTGTGTTGAAGTCCGGAATCCACGGCCAATTCCAAGGCACGCCGACCCAGGGCGTGATATCCTCCGTGGGGTCGAAGATGTTATGACAGTTCTCGTGGCCGGGTAGATACGCTCTGACAACTACCTGTTTTGGACGTTTGCCCCCTTTTTTACGGTATTCTGTGATGGCGTCCTGAACTTCACTTGCCCAAGCTCGTATGGCGAACTTGAAGAATCCAAGTATCCCGTTTTTGTCGTGGAATGCACCTAGAGTGGATGTCGTCCAGTGTCCGGCAGTACTCACAACCAGCGTGCCGTAGTTGGCATTTGGAGGTGAATCAAGGAATGCGGTGACGTATTCTGAAGGGGACACCGACCAAAACGGCTCACGGCCGAATAGAGACTCTGCTTTGGTTGGTATAGAAATGGGATTTTCAATGTCCGAGTTTGCGAGTCCACCAGGGAATGCTGAACTGTGATATAAGGCGTCTAATTCTGTTCCATTAAGAAGGAGGTCAACACGTCGGAACGAAACGAGTGGCGTGTGTTCGAATGAGAAGCCCTCCGGCATGGTGATTTCGGATATTATAGGTGACGTAGGCAACAGGTACAGATTTTGCTGCCATGCGTGGTCATAGGGGGCGTTTAGCGTGTGATTTGGAGTTGCTCGGACATGGGGGTACAGCAGACACGACAGCGAGAAGAAGTGGTTTTCACTTATGGAGTCTATAAATCAGGAAAATGAGAACAAAATGGGCGGAAAGGATGGAACTGAGTTTACCGCCAATTAAAAACCAGCCGCCATTCTCCACCATGTCCTTGATCATTGCTGCGCCGTTGAGAGGCTGTACATTACACTGGCTCGAAGGTACCCATTTGTATGAAGAAACGTTTGGAAATCTGCCCCATTGTTCTTCAAAGTCTACGCCCAAATGCCAGCGGTATTCACGGTCTGCAGCACAACCCTGGAAGCCAGCTAAGGCAAGTGCCTGTTCTGGGCGAGTCAAAGTTTCTAAGTCAGAGGTCGGGGTATATACCCAACGCCCGCTCGACCACTGTTCTGGAGTGCATGAACTGCGCTGTCGCTGCAGTGAGAGTAATGGAGACCACTCTGATAAGCGAAAAGAGTACGGAGAAGAGAATGTGTAGAGAGCAATCACGAAGGTGATAAAAACACCAAGTAAAACGAATTTTGTGGGCAAGAAACGGTGGCGGATGGCGAGCAATGAAGGAACTCGGATCATAACGACTGGGTTGAAGAGGAGGGGTGCACACACAGGATGTCATTATTTTATATTATAATAATTAGGAATTGACAAGATCAAGTTTCCACGGTGAATCACGCCTGAGTGGACAGTTGACGAGCGGAAATAGGGATGTATGTTATGTTGCCGTGACATGCGGTGAATTGAAGGTGATGCACATATATGGCCGTATTAATAACGTAATACAAAGTCTAAATCCCCCCTCCCGTGGGAATTCCTCGCGCCCTACGCTGCGGACGAGCGCAAGCCCCGCACTCTGTAGTATCCCAATTTCTAATTCCTCGCAAGCCCCGCATTGCTCCTTCGCCCGTCTTGACACCCAGCGTGTATCCGCTACGCCAATCAGAGCATTGAGGATTCACGTTCGAGAGAAAGCTGGAGTGCTCAAGGTCGGGAGGTGCGCTCGAGACAGCACGAAGCCCTAATAGACCCGCGTTTTTCGGTGTATCTGATCAAACATAACAACTTCAGTACCGCGTTACACTGCATGTATAATACAACAAGTATAATTATATTTGCTATCATCGCAATCACTCTCGTCGAGAGCGCATCAAGAACATCAATGAGGGAGGGTATCCTCGTCGGGGGTATCGTATTCTCGTACAACCTCAATTACATTGTTATCACAATCGAAAGTGGCCCAGGATCCGAAGAACGGAAATTGTTCCTGCACCGTCAGTGTCAGCAATCATACATGTAAAGAATTTTTACTGAAGCCAAAAAAACTCACTCGTCAGTGAAACCCTTCAGTAGCTCAAGCACTTGTGACCGCTTGCCCTTCGAATAAGACACTGTGACATCAATCGGCCCAGCGTCCTTTCGCTCAAGAAGCAGTTCAACGATGATTTTTGTCAGCATGCTACAGATTTCATTAATAGGTTTCCCAGAGGTGGCGAGTTCGGGAGCGGGTGGTGGGTCTTTGGGTGGGTCTTTGTTCGTGGTAAACATGAGTAGAGGTAAGACAGTGTAAGATCTTTGGAATATGAACGCACCAGCGAAATCTGTCTTTGAAATTCTCTCTTTCATGACACTCAGACGGGCCTTTATCTCGGAAAGACCCTGATTATCAGAAGACTTCATTTTTTTCCGTGATTCCTCCAGTCGAGCCACTTCTTTAGATAGGAAGGCAGTGCGGTGAGTTTCAGCCTCTTTTTGTTCGGGGGTAAGACGCGTTGGCTCTGGTTTTGGGGCAGTATCTGAAGATGAAGCTTCGGCTTGGTTCAAATAAATGTAGGTAGACAGACAGACATACCTGCATCTTGGGTATTACCACCTGCGTCTTGGGTGTCACCGTTATCACCGCTTGCAATTTTGGCACCTTCGCATGTGGCTTGGCTATCATTGACCGCTTCTTGATTACCATCCCCGTCTTGTATGCTCTTTTCTTGCTCCTGGCCATCTTTCACTTTCTTTTGAGCACTCTCCTCTTGTTTTGGGGGATCTGCACTTCGAACGTGGTTCCCGGAGTCTTGAGAAGTCTCAATTGTCTCGTTAGTACCTCCACCTGCGTCTCCTCCACCCACAGCATCCACTTCGTCGATATTTTTGTTTACATTTGCCTTGCCTGCTTCTTCTTTGGCGAGCTCCTTCGGCTCGTCTCCTTCCGCGCCACCTTTGGCAGCTGCCGGCTCGGTAACAACACCCGAACCCGAACCCTCCACAACCTGTTCGCCTCCTAGCCCCTTCCCATAGTTAACGCCTGCACCGAAATCTGCCCCGCGCGGATGCACAGGCGACTCGAATTCTTTAAATGGCGGTGGCGGATCATAATCATCGGCGGTATCTAACAGATTGAAGTTCGTCGTGGCAGATGGACCGCGCGCTCGTACATCTGGGACGATTGGGTCGTGTTCGGTCGATGGTGATTTGAGGCCTGGCATGGGACGAACAGGGTCCGAAGGGTCGTAATCGGTAGGGTTGCGCATGGATGTGGATGTAAGATCTGGGCTTATGGCCCTGGATTTTCGTTGGGACGTGGATGGTTGGATGGGTGTGGGGGCTCTAGAAGGGGGTGCAGGTGTGGGGGTCTTGGGTGGAAGCGCAGGTGCGGGTGTGGGGATTTTGGGTGGAAGCGCAGATGCGGGCGTGTGTGAAGTGGGCGCTGGAGTGCCGGATCTGGGATGCGAAGTTTGGTTCGTCTGTCTGGCCTGGGACGCTGGCGTTGGCGTTGGCGGCTTGGTCTGGGGTGCTGGGTTCGGGGGAGCAGCGGGCATATTGGATGAGGGGAGGAGCGTGCTCAATCCAAGCGCTGAGCTCGCGTGCACACCGCCACTGCCAGACTGCGCTTGAGGCGTACCGGAGAGCTGGGGCATTTGCCTGCCTGCCTGTATGACAAACCCGCCGACGAAATTCTCGGCTCTAGCAGCACCATCGGGCACGATAGTATCTTCAGGGTGACGAAGCCTCGAGTGTGGCCATTTGCTGCTGCTGTGCTCTTCTGTAGAATTCAGCTGGTTACCGGAGGTAGGCTGATTTTGTGCCTGTTCCAACACCCCCACCGAGCTCGCCTGTTGATGGAATGGCGCATGTACTTGCCCGACATCAGGGCCTCGGTCCGAAACAACCTCCCCAAAATGCGCACGAGCGGTTTGGCTGAATATGCCCACTCCAATGGTGGAGAGTAGGTTCCTTACACGGGAAGCCGGGCGTGATTCTGATGGTGGAACCGACGGTGCATGGACGGAGCGATTAATCTCGAAATCTGTGATGGTAGGGAGAGCTCCAATGCGCGCGCGGGGAGTTGGGGAGACGATTTCAGCACTTGAGGTTGTTACTTCGATTGTGGCTACGGGTGGAGTGAGGTTGAGCACGCTAAGGTCTGGACCCTGTTCCTGCACCTGTTCCTGCGCGTGGGACGGCACGGTGTTATGTGCCCGGTCGTCATCTGGGATCTGTATAGGGTCGTGCCTTGAAGGATCAGAATCAGAACTGTTAGAAAGATAGGACGACCGGTGAGAGTGCGGGTCTGGGTCGAACGGAGGAAAACCAGGGTCAACATCAATATGAATGAGGGCTGGGGAGGGTCCTGGAAGAACTTCACGGGTAAGAGTATTCGTCTCGGAAGGGGTTGCTTGGCCGGGGGCTGATCGCGAGCGTCTCTGCAGGATTGGCGCTGGAGAAGCTGGCGGAACAGCGCGCGTGCTTGACGCAACGGTGGATGCTGGGGGACGAGAGAACAAGCCCGGTACAGGATTTGAGATAGATATATTTGGGACCCGTATATCATTCTCGATCCTCCATCGTGGCATGGCCCTTCTCATGGCTTTAAAGTCTTTCCTTAGCGCCCTGTATACATGCCTCAGCCCTGTCTCTCGCAACACGCTGGGTGCTATTTCAGCAAGGAGGAGCCCAACGATTGTCCATGCGCCAGTGAGGAAAAAACGGACTATCGAGTTCGTGATCATAAAGTCGATAGCGAAGCGAGTAGCAAGGGCAAGATATGCATCACTGGGATTTCGAGGATTTTTCTGGAGGAAATGAGAGAGCGCAAATCCTTCCCAGAGCCCGACGAGTGTACCTTGATGAATGATAATCAGGTGAGCTATGTTAACATTCTGCTACGTGTAATAAGACGCACCAGTAAGCCTATAGTCACTGTCAGTCAAGATATCGATGACGGCGCGTAGAGCAAGCCCAACACCGATGGCGATGACATTCTCCATACTATTACATGCGCCAGGGAGGAACGTGGACGATGACGCGACTTATTGGACCTTGCAGCTGCTTAATTTGTGATCGAGCAACGATCCGATCTTGAGTCGAGGCATTCAATTATTGCACGGACCTATGTGTCTAAATAAGAACAAATAATATGACAATACGGTTATCCAAGTCATCCTCCTATTACCTTGAACATCTACCGTGCACTAGCAAATCCGCCCATCGACAAACTTTCTGGTACGAGTCCACCGCAATCATACGTCTTATCCTCTGTGACAACTATCTCGATCTCCCCACCCACTCTAAACGTATCGTAGAAATCAATGTAGCATCTACTTTTCGCAGGCACTCCATTGATCGTCACACTTTTCACGTATGCGGGCACGCCAGCGGGTATTGGGTACGCTACAGACGCGGCAGAGTAGTTGGTAACAGTTACCGTTGTACTAGTGTTGAGGTAGGCGTTGTGGATGGTATATTTTGGCGTGAAGGGAGAGACGATAAGGTAGTGCGTCGTTGAGGGAACTGCATCCTGGGTTAATTCAATGGGTGGGTGAGCAAATGAAAAGCATACCTGGGTAAAGTCCTAAGAGATGGAACCCTAGGAGTGTTGCCATTGCGGCCTGATCGTCGTTTCCAGGAATACCCGCGATGTCTGGATCTGATTCAGCATCACTCCATATCAGCTAGCTTTTCGACCTTTACCAATATTGAAGTTATTTATGACAACATCGCGGACACGGTCGACGGAGCGCCAAGGTTGGTTTGCATAGTGGTATCCAATGGGTGTCTGCCCCATAGGTCAGCACCGTTTCAACCTTGTATGTTTCATAGACTAACCTGGAATGAAGGCTCGTTGCCCGCCAGGTAATATCCATCCTGGAGGTCATCAAGGTGAATATTAGTTAGGACGACCCGTAGGACGAACCTACTTCAAAGAAATGGTCGAGTCGATTCGTGAACGTCGTGTTTCCTCCCATGAGCTCAATCAAGTATCCCGTATCATGCGGTGCATACCTGTTATTGTTCCTCATAAGCTATCCAACACGTCTCTACGCAAGAACAGCGACACTCACCAACTATACTCCCACGACGATGATTCGTAAAACCCGCTCAGGTTATCCTCCTGAAGCGAGCACTCTTGACTGCTCCTAGTGTCCTTCGGCGAGCAGTCGACAGGGTCGGTGTTATAGAAGGTTCCGTTGGAGAATCTCTTCTGCATGAATCCTACCGTAACGTCAGGATTGACGTCCCTATCACCACATTGACTCAACACACCTTGGTATCCATCACTGTCCACAGTAGCGTCCCAGACATTGCGGTACCACTGTCACAATTGACATCAGCGACTTTGGACGCCATTTGTGTTTGCTCACATATGATCGGTTCGTGTAGTATTCAACATCGTCCGTTTTCCCAAGCACTTGTGCCACCTGGCGAATACCGAAATCCTCGAATGCGTACTGAAATGAATACAGCCGAGTCTTGAGATCAGAAAACCAGCATTGATGACGAATTATTCACCTCAAGAGTTCTACTTCCCTCCCTAGTCTGCCTACCGGTGCTCCCAGTGTCTAGAACCGCGAAAGGTACGTAGGAAAATTGCCTGCAAATTTAATTCAGCACTCATACCCAACATATCACCTACAAAGCCACGCACTTACTTATAAACATTCACCTGCCTGCCCATTGTATTCCACTCTGGCGGATTCACTTGCCCGTCCGTGACGAGCGCAGCATACAGCTCGTCGAGGTCGATTCCCAGCGCTTGCGCCTCATTGTGATAGTTAACTGCGAACTGGGCGACAATGTTGTCTCCGCTTGACCCGCCCTGGGTCCACCCGGGAAGGTTGTTCGCGCGACATTCCGGCATCCAGCCGAGTTTACGCCATCCGTCGATGTAGTTGTCCACGATTTGTGCGAATTCGACCGGAGAGTGAAGAGTCATGAGGGGGTAAAATGTTCGGAACTGCGCATGTGAGTGAGTAAAACTATGATATAACATCATTGCTGCCCACCGTGTCCCAGCTACAGTACAGAGAGTCAAAGTAGAATGATGTTGTGTTAGCAAACGCTCCTTGGGTTTCTAGAGTAGCGTTATTCTACAAAAACACGGTTAGCTCAGCTCTTCTGCGACGGTTTTACACCTACAGGAGTCAATGATGCGCGGTATAGCGACGAGTACAGCATTTCCGTGACATTAGGGGGTGTGTTTACAACATCAATCTCGATCTTGCTGAGCTTTTCCTGCCAAAGAGCCTTGGACGCCGTCTGGATTTCCTCAAAGGAACTTGTGCCAATTTCCTCCTCAGCATTGGCGCAGGCCTGGTCTGTCGATACGAATGAAATGCCCACACGAAGGATCACTTCCTCTGGATTGCCCTCATATGAGAAGAGTGCACCTGATTGGTAGGGTGTACCGCCTATCACGTTCTGAGACAGATTGAGGTGAGTCTGACCGAGTCCTTTTGCATCGAGGCCGTAGCTGATGAGCATATTGTTAGTTCAAGTATGCACCAGCAGCGCGCAGGACTCACGTATCACCCGTCCAGACGCCATATTCACTCAGCTTTTGAGTTCCGCTGTTCAAGAGGTCATAACAAGCAAATGCTTGGTAGTGATACGAACCGGGACCGAAGCTAACGCACAAAGTAAGCCGATTTACCACATTACTGACCAAAAGGACATTCGATGGCTTACCTGGAGCCGTAGTGGCCACCAATTGTGATACGGCCATTTTCTGGATCGATATCGAGGGTCCCACCCGCAAATGACGCCGGTAAGTCATTGGCTAGGTCGAGCACAAAGTACGGTTTCGAGCCCACTGGGAACGTGAAGCGTTCTAGCCCAGCACGACGCGTCGACGTAGCTTCCATCTTGATATCGTTATCCAAAGTTAGCGAAAAGTAGCCCGGGTACGCGTCTGTCCCCCTCATTTCAGTTCCTAGGACTCTCATACAATACACGACGCCATACCATCGCTGTCGTTCTTCCTATACCTCTCACGCGCCTCCAGTGTGGTCGTGCACGTGTCGAATCCTGAAGGACAGAGGAGGGGCATGACCTCGAAGTTACCATATGTCCCGAGGGAGGACCCCGTGCCACTGTCATGCATCGGGCTTATGCCGCGAGCTTTCTGGGATGGATCCGAAATGTACCCTACGGGTGATTATCACGCATTATATTAGATGGACAGATGACCTGCAGGACAACGCTGATTCTTACCCGCTGGCGCATAACCCGTGAAGTCGGTGGTGAATTTGACCTGGAAATAGGTGGGCACGTTGTTGTGGTATTCAAAATGAGACGCACCATTCCGAAGGGCACTGACGCGCCTGGGCTGCACGTAGGTTATCATTCGGCGCGTCATGATGCGTCAAGGAGGTAAAACTTACCAAACATCCCCATAATTGGTGTAATCTAGGGAACAGCTGTCAGAACACGCGAAGCTGCCGAGAAAAAGGGATTCACCAGTTCCGATGAAAGGATTAACGAAAGCAGTATAGTCGATATCCGTGGAGTTGGATACCTGGGCAGCTGCTATAGCAGCACTGATACGTACTTGAACTTCTGGCGACGGTTGAGCGTACGTCGTGCCAATGCACGCCGCAGCAACGGAGACCAGCACCCAATCAACCATTATTGTTCAGTTTGTGTTGTGGGGAAGCTAACGCTTTATAACGCGGCGCTTATGTAGATCTTGCGAAATTTTTATGCTTTCATCTAATGACCCGAACACTCTCGGACAACGGCATCAGCACATAGAAATACCGCACCTTACGTGTATATGGAAGAACATCGTATTGCATGCAAGTCGGTGATGGTTAAGTAGGCCCGTGACGTGGCTCTGAAGGCATGGCATCCATCGTTATGGCCACGCCACGCAGAATATGTGATGTACATATGAAAATGAGAAGTACAAGCATCGTTCTGCTACGGCACTGTGTTGGGCCCGTCGGCATTGGACGGAGATAAACTCGAGATGAAGCCGTCACACCTCAGGATCCAGACAAGGTTTGCCACGCGTCGTCGCGAATACCGCATGCTTGTCCGAAGTCTGTGGCAAACTTATTAGTAACTTTACAAAACGTTGAAGTGCAAACCCACGATGGTCACGGTAAGCCTTGGCTCTCAAGCTGTTTGCGGGCGACACGTTCGAGTTCGTTACAAATAAGGTCGAGGCCTATGCCATCTCCATTCCAGTAGAGTTTCTCTTCCTGTGGAAGCTTTGCTAGAACATATTCCGCTGCATCACCGGGACCTCTACCGATGCCAATGCGAAATCGATGAAACTGTGTTTCACCTCCAAGTGCAGATATGACGCTACGAACACCATTGTGCCCATTTGCAGAGCCACCTATTTTTGGAGACAAAGCCTTCGGTTTATGAGATAGCGAATCGTGGATGATGACCATTGCATCTGAGGCTTTGACAGACTTGCGGAGAGCTGCTGCTACTGCTGGACCGGTGATATTCATGAGGGGTTCTAGCCGAGGATTCAAAGTCACTGAGTAATTGAAACAGTTGGATCACTAACTTGGTTTCAGGAGTGTCAGAGATACGGCAGTTTCACCAAGCGTGACCTTTGAACGTCCAGTCAGGCCGCCCATCGTCCTGTCAGTGGACATATGTATGTGCAGTCTTGCAGCTAAAGCGTCGATTATGAGATGTCCGATGCTGCGATTTCAGTCAGTCTTTCACGTCAGCCGTCGACTGCATGCAATGCAGACTCACCTATGGCGGGTTTGAGGAAATGGAAGGTTACCCAGACCTACAACGAGCAGTTGAGGAAGTCCTGAAGCGACGGTCATGATATGGGATTTGTTGGGTATCAGTGTAGTTGGTTATCCTGAAGGTCAATTAGAAGACGCGAGTTTTAGTAAGCCTTCAAGAGGCTCCTTCAGTGAGTCATTGATGCACAGAGCAGCCGTCAAACTGAGCTTGATCCCGTTCAGGTCTGAACAAGCCATGTGCGGCAGTTGCGCCGAGGAGATACTATATTTGGATGTGCCTCGGAGGATGTCCGACGTGCCCCTTGTGACTGCCGAGTTCAGACTGGCATGTCTACAGCCTGAGATAGGCTTTTGTTCGTTCTTCCTTCCGTCTTCCATCTTTCTACTCCTCTTGCTCGATGTCTTCGACTGCGACGGAGACTAATAATGACCTCCGTCCTCGTCACAGACGCCGCTTTTCAACGAACGATGCCCAGCGCAACCTTCGTCTGGCTATCTGCCAGCGCCTGCCTCATTCACTTGAGGCACTCGACCTCTCATCTAACTCAGCTAAAGAAACTTTTATTGCGCTCAGGTACCTTGTCCTGTCGTACTTAGAAGACATTGAGACGCGATTGGCCAAACTCGAGTCTCCAATCACGCCGATTACTGACCTTCACCTCACTGAGGCTTTGAGGAGTAAGGGTGGTCACTCTGTCGAAGAAGCCAGACAATGGGCCAAAGATGCCCTCGAGATGCTCCGTAGTATTCGAACGGACGTATGCTCTCACTTCCCGGACCTCCATCTCCTTGACATGTCTCCAGTAAAGTCTCATCTCCCTGAACTCCCTGACGTTCCTTCCCTGAGCGACGTCCGCTCACGTCTACCTGACATTCCGGACGTCCGTCCACACATGCCAGCCCTAGCTCCGAGCGACATCACATCACTATTAGAACATGCCTGCTCGCGCTTTTCCGACTTTGACTTTTCCGGTTATCTGCCAACTCTTTCCGCTCGCCTCCAGTCCTTCCATGCACACCTACGTTCATTTGACCCTCGCTCTAGTGAGCTCCCATGTCTCCCGGGAAATTCACGTTTATCCAGCCTCATTGATTCCATCATGTCCTCCGAACTCATCACTGAGCTATCTGATGATGTCACTGAAGCAGAGGCTATTTTAGAAGTAGCGGCGAAGGACATTGCTCGTGCAGTAAAACAATCGTTCCAAGGATCACGGCTAATTAAGTACGTCGACCTTCCGCCAAAATGGCGAAACAACCAATTTGTAAAAGGAGGATATCGGTATGTGGCAATCCCCTATCCTCTTTGCAATATGTTTATTCGTGCATCAGGTTCATTCCCCTTGAAAAATGGCCGCTTATTATCATGTCGTTGTTCGCTGTACACAATGAAACATGTATGTTATTATTTTATAAATCTTTTTTGCACGCTGACCACCACAAAGTGAACATACACACGCATCTCGTTCCATTCGTTCTTTGGCTAGTCAACTTAATATCCATATTCAATGCATCGACTCTCATAGACGCCCCGGAGGTGGCATTCATATCATTTACACTTCTGTGCCTCTTCAGCAGTGTGCTCTGGCACACCATGGCTGGCTGCGCACATCCACAGGGCATGGAGCTTTGTGCGCGGATAGACTATGTAGGTATTGGATGGTGAGTACAATTTGGCGATTTCTTGGACATATTAATTTATTCACATCGCTCCAGGCTTATCAGCGCCTCAGTTGGCACTGTGGTATACTATGGCTTCCAGAATTGTCATCCAGAAGTGGGAAACGCATTTCTTGTTTGTTGCTTGATGACTGGGATTGCAGGGAACGCATTCCCATTCTTCAAATGGTTCGATCAAGCCGAGTATAAAGTGAAGCTATTGTTTGTTCTTTGAATTCCTTACTGATTTGATCCCTTCAGCACTGCCGCATTGCTTTCTTTCTGTCCCTGGCATTTACTGCTGCCGCCCCGATGGCAGCCCTTTCATACTTGCAATCACCTGCGCAGATGTGGGCCTTCATCAGTGAGTCCCTTTTTCTACCATACTTTACTGTACTGATAGACTTCTCTAGATCCCATTTGGCCCTCTATCACATCATACCTCATTGGCCTCGTCTTCTACGCAACAAACATCCCGGAGCGTTTCCTTCCCGAGCGGTACTCTCACTGGCTGGACTGGTGTGGTGGTGGTTCCCATGCAATCTGGCACATTTTTATTGTCATTGCTATCGGCCAACACCATGCTGCGATGGCAGAGCTCCGGCACGGTGTCGAGTGTCGTGCTGTGTCATGATGCTTATTTTTAAATTGGACTCTATGCATTTAGAGGAGCGTAGCTGATCTGTGTGACTTTGCTGTCGCCTAGTATACCCATTATATATATATATATACATAGAGGTATATGCGCACCTTCTAATCATATATTTTGTACATTTTTTCAACGGCATAGGACGACGGTGTGATGCGAGATAGAATACATGTGTGCGTACAACGTGTGTAACAAAGAAAGCGATAATGTCCGATCAACTATGCGAGCTTGCTCTCCCTCTTTGCTTGTTGCACCTGCGCCAAGCGGTGGCTGCGCAAAGTCATGGACGTGCCCTGGGCTGCTTTCTTTGTTGCCGCAGTAGGCACGGAAGGTGCTACAGCAGCCTGAGATAAGGCTATTCGTGTGTCATCCGATGCAAATCCTGGAATACGGATATTGTGGTTGCGTTCTGAGGCAGAGCAATGAGTACTAGAACGAAGAAGAATTTACTGATCAGACATACCAAGGTGAAGCTGAAGGTCTTTGACTTCAAGCGTGTCGCCGCCGCGATGTTTTGCTAGTCGACAGCCAAAGTTCGTGACCGAGTCGATGAACTCGTCGGCGATTTGAAGCAGTAACTGTAGATGACACAATGAGGGACACGTCAAGACACACAAGTGCAGTGACTTACATCCTCCACCTCAGGTTCAATCCGTACATTGGGATCGACACTTGAGACGAGGTCTTGTATTGATCGTCTCATGCTCTGATCTCCTGGGGTATTCTTTCTTCGTGAATGGTTGTCCTCTAAGCTGAGCATACCAGCGTCGTCCGTTGATCGTGCGATCTGAGCTGGGGTGCCTGATGAAATGATCTCAGTCACTAACCAGACGGAGGCTGTTGCTTTCCGGGCAAATAATCGCCAGGTACTCACCCGACACTCTGCCACTGGTCATTCCGCCTGTAAGAGTTGGCCTTCCTTGCTGCGCAGCTGCCCACTGAACGGGCCCTGGATTGGTGGTGTTGAGAGTCTGGCTAATGGGGTAACCGTCACCAGGTGTGGATGTAAGTACAGGAGCTGGCGACCCGCTTTTAAAGGCGGTGGCAGTTGTTGCAGCAGTCTACCACAAAGAAATGAGTAGCACAAAGGGGGATCCTACCCATCGAGTCGTACCTTTGTACCGCCATTTGCAGTCGAAGTGCCGGCCACACTTCCCGAAGCAGCACTGGTCGCGGACTTGTGTTTTTCAGCGTAATCTTTCAGCTACAGATAAGACGCCCAGGTGAGATAAATAAATCTCACTTGGTTTAAAAGCCGACGGACCTGCTGGATCTGCACGGCAGTGAGCTTGCCCTGCCGCATGAGCTCTCCAAGCTGGCCCATATTCTGCTCGAGGAGCTGGGCTATGCGCGTGCTCGATGCTGCCTCGCCATTTTGGCTTTTAAAGGCACTAGTCAGGGCGGTGATGATGTTTGCAGGGGTTGGAGGAGCTGATGTTGCTGCTGCTTCGTTCGTCGCCATTATGATTTCTCCTCCTCGTTGTCCAACTCTCAGAGGCGTTGTGCAGGCGTGGGAAAACTTTACTTCTTCCATGACCTAATCACAATGCAGCTTTCTCGGCACTTTCACATGCCTGTCGTGTGGGTAGCGCCGACTGCGTTGGCAGATTCGGGAGCCCCAATATGTTCCCTTTCCCTCTCTCGCTCTCATAGTTCTGGCGAAGCTCAAGGAGTCGAGGACGACTTCGTCACGGCAATGCAACATAGCTGGTATGCAGCTAGAGCCGAGGAATAAGGTTGCGAGCACTCCTACGGACTGTATCATGATGGGACATTGCCAATGTCCTCCAGCATGAAACTGCGGCACAGCCTCAGGCCTCAGGTCCTGAATATGACATTGTCCTACAGCCCTCTTCATACAGCTAACTCCTACGGATGAAGGTAGATCGTTCTGGGCTATAGCCATGCCTAGAGGATCTACATATCTTCCTACACTCCAACACTTTCGGCTCTGAAGACGCATGTGCGAGTGCACCTGTCTATGTAGCTTCGTTGCCGAAGATACGAGTGAACCTGACATCGGGAGCTGCTTGACTCATCATGGAGAACAATGCTCCTCAGGCCGAATTCGCATGCTTTCTCATACCGCCGTTGGTGATAAGGACACCCGACGAAGTCGTCCGCTCGCGGTTGGACTGCAGTTTTCTGGGTCCAAGAGTGCCAATGACACTCGTGCACGATTAGTTGGAGCGACTTGTTTCTAGGTCTGACCACGGGAGACTACAGGCAGCCGCCGTTCACTGGTGTCTCTTCTGTGAGGTGTCGGTGTCAGGACCGATGTGGCCGCGCACCACAACATTTATTCTCTGCATCACTTGAATGCAACCAGGTCTCCTCATTGTTTGGGGCTTATCCCCGCTACAAAATGAACCTCCGATACTGCTTTTCGTTGGTCCGAGCAGGAGCAATGCTGATCTGGAGTGATTTTTGTCGCAAAACCAAACAAGATAACCGATGAAGACAAACGTAGGTTTTACTGGTTGATATAAGGTACCACACATGGCTGGAGTTTTGCGTACGTATGCTGTAAACAAAGGAGACAGCTGGTTTTACAATCCCTGTAGCCGGTGCTGGAGGCAGAAGACCCGTCACTACTCACATAAAGCACAGCGGTCACACGACCCAATTTAAAGGAGAGTCGTGCCTAACTATGCTTCTCTGCTTCCATGCTTCAAGTTAGGGTACGTATCACCGCAGCCCCACAGCCGACATCTCGGAAGGTACGACGTCTAAATGGATGTATGTATGTGGCATTCAACAATCAATGTCGATGAGAAGTTAGTTCGAACCCAGAGTACTGGATTCACGGCAAATGTATGTATCCAGATAACCAACATGCCCAATGTGTCGATGGAAGTCCTGCACATAAGTTACCTGAACGAGAAGATCTTGCCCGATGAAATTCAAGCTTCAAGCTTCCAGTACCGCCTTGCTTCTGATGCAAGAGTGAAATATGGGTTGACGTTGTCAGTCATGTCATTGCACTAGTATGAAAAGCGTTCAGACACAGGCAAACGAATCATCCCCGACTCCCACGATTAGTGGGAGAAGGGTTGTTGTTTGCAAGAAACGTCCAGGCACCTGCAAACGCATGCGTGCGACTTTTTTTCTTGTTTCCTTCCCGTGCGATTTCCTTAACTAAGCTGCTTGTTGACACCCGTCTTTCTTATTTTCAATCCTTCCGTAGCCCTCCGTTCTGTCGTCCTAGCAGGTTTGTCGATTTCTTTGTGTTGCTTACTCCCGGTCACGCTGACGTTCAGACTCTCTTTAGCTCGCTGTTTTGGTTGCTACGTTGTGATGTGAGTTCTGTGTTTTGCAGTCTCACATTCTTTTTGACGGATCTGTAGGCCGTTTGCTGTCAAACTTCCGTGCCGCTCTCCTCGAGCGCTTGCTGAGCACTTCTGTCCTCCTGAACTTGTTCCTCACGACCACTTTGACTATCCCGTTTATTATGATGCTCTTTATTACCCCCAATACCACACCTCTCACTTTGAAACACCCCAAACTTTTTGCTCCTGGCTCCTGCAATGTCTTCAAACCCATCATGTATCGTGCCCTTCTTGCTCGTCCCCCTTTGTAGGCTGTGTTACATTCGATGGCATGTCCGTTGTCATCAGTCGTAACAATGCATCCACCTTTCTGTCTCTCCGCGAGATCGAGTGTCCTGGTTATCGTCACTGCATGATTCTCGGCCCGTTAGCCACGCGTCATAGTTCCAGTGTGGCTTCGTCCATTGCATCCAGATTGGAACAGTGTCCCCCCTGGCTCTATTATGCTGACAGCACCATTGAGCACAACCTTGCTGCCCTATCAGTTCCCGTGCTTAAGCAGTGTGCCGTTGCGCTTCCTGGGACGAAAGTTCAGCGAGGGTCGAAGGCTGTTCTTGTACGCGCGATCCTACAATCGTTTCAGACCGCACGCTCTGAGTTTACGGGATTGTCCTGCGCTTGTGCCACCTCTCGATTGCATGACGTCCAGCTACCTTCGTCGTGTGAGCGTCATCTGTTTCCGTTGCTTTGTGCACGATTTGTGACGGTCTTCGGTGCAGATGTTGCCGAAGTTCTTCGTCGTCCTCCCCCTGCGGCTTATGCGGTTCACCCTTGCCTTGTTTCGCCCATACCTTGGACGTCGCTTTCGACCGAAGAGCTTGTCCGCAGGCTACTCAAGCTTTCTGTGGACACCCTGACTAATTCCATCCACCTTCTTCCGTTGTTCAGGCGGCCTGCCATCAATAGTCGCTCCCGTGCAAAAATGTGTAACGGTCTCGTATGTCACGTTCGCGAACGAGCTTTGTATCTACAGGCTGTGGGATCCCATGTATTGAGTGCCATATGGCTGTCTTATTTCCCATTTGAGCATCCTTTCGCCCACCCCGACTCCCATTACATCCTAACCGTCCTTGAGGTCGAGTATGGCCCTGACGTGGTTCGCAGCCTGTCCCAGGAAGTCCAGTCTCCTGCCAATCGCCTCAAGATGATGCGTCGCGAACAGAGGAACATACATCTCCGTGAAGAGGTTCAGCTGTCATTGCAGCGTCAACAGCAGTGGCCTGTCCTTGTGCCAAACGAGACAGTTCTGGCTTCTCTCAATCGATATTACGAAGC